>NW_004797936.1:77953-86435 GCF_000002075.1 Aplysia californica | reverse complement strand
TCCCGCCACCAGCCACCACCACCCCCTAACCCTTCAGCCCATCACATTCCAGCTGTGAAAAGCTCCTCTCCCTCCTTGAGCCTGCGGGAACTCTTGTCCCCATTGAGCGCCGTGTCGGACTCTCTGTTTACCTTATTTGGGGAGCCAAAGGCTGGCCGGGGTGCTGGGGAAATGGGCACTCGGACCCTTCACAAACACAACACAAGGAACGGAATTGATGGACACAAGACGGAATTCAACGAGAATTCGCGAGATTCTCAGTGATAATGGCTCCCGTTGAATTCTTGTCATATCCGGCGTGTTTACCGCGACAATTACGACAAATGACTTTTTCAAAAGTATTCCCCAATTTGCCAGACCGGCGTCTCCCTCTAAAGAAGTTTTCTCTCCTGTTCCCCGCGGGTCGGGTTTGCGCTCAGATCCCTTTTTAATCGCGAGCCATGAGGAGATTTGTAACGTTTTCTCTACTTTGGGATTTGGGCTCTCGTTGGGCTCAGAGAGAAGACCCGAAGCCTCTTCAAGACGAGACCTCCCCACAGTGTAGAGGAGTTCGGGGCTGTGTCGGGCAAGAGAACGTCATCAACTCTGCATAAGCAATCTGCTGTGAAGAACAAACACGGGCTCCCATAGGGGGGTGAAACGGCGAGAGGACCGGGCTTAGAACTGAGCCCGGGCTGACCAAGCAAGCAAGCAGGGTGGACAGACAGACAGACAAGACAGAGCCAGAAAGCCTTGTAAAGAAGTTTAGCGATAGAAAAGTTGAAAGCTAAGAGATCTTCTCCTTTCTCCTCGCGAGAAAAGGGACCTTAGAACGTGTGTTGAGCTGCATTGAATATTCGGCAGACGGGAGTAGTGCTTGCAGAATTGATTTCAAACAGTTTGGGAGAGTTGTCAGGGAGTGGTGTGAGGGAGGCCCATGAGACAGTTGGGGGAACGAGAGTGAGTAGGAAGTGAACTGCTTGAGAAAAAAGGAAGAAGAGCGGAGAAAGTTTCAGGGGAGAAAAGCCGTGAAAGGAAAGGATGTAGTGGAATGAATGAGGTATTGAGCGAGCGACAAGATTTTTATTGAAAGACGATTTCGGCTGGAAAATGTTTTAGTTGGTTCGCAGCGTAGTGAAAACATTGCACAACGTGCGTCTGAATACTCGACTTTCGCACTGAAGGCGGAGGAAAATCGAAACCAATGAGGAAACTTCTTTCAAACACATTCTCGTGAGATTGCGCCAAATTGGAAATAGCATTCATGTGTCGAACAATGGAGTTGATAATGGCGCTATACAAACGCCTCATGTGGGCCCAGTCTCCGTCTTTTCATGCGGTACCAGGCCCATTCTGCCCATATTTTCTCTCCATTTGTTGGCAGGCTTTCGCACCGAAATTGCACCCAGCGATGCATGGGGTTGTCCCCGTATAGCGGACAATACGAGGAACCCCGAGTCGGCCTAGCGGGGAGCTCGCGCGGACAAAGGCTGACATTACTTATTAATACCCTCCCATTGTACGCCACTGTTCGCCTTGATGTGGGACCCCTCTGGAAAAAATACCCATCAAAACCTTCTATTATGTGGAAAAGCGCTTGTGGATGTACTCTCAGCATCACTCATTTAATTTGATCGCGTTCTCTGCCAATGCTGGGACGTCTCTCTCTCTTCTTTGAATCGCAGCTACAGATAGCTGGCTCCGTCCGCCTGGCCACAGATCGGGAGGGGAGGGGAGAGGGGAGGTGAGGGGAGGTGAGGGGAGGTGAGGGAGAGGAGGGAGGGGAGGGTGTCTGAGGTTGTTCTGCTATTCTTTAGTGATGCTTTTATCCTGGATTTGAAAACACGCCGGGTAATGGGAACGCTGGTACAAAGAGAGAACAACGGGGGTCGACCCAAGATGATGTTTACTAAGCAGTTCGCGTTTTATGCTCGCATTAAAATTTCATAGAGGAAAAACGGAGGTAGGCATAAGCGGCATTGTGGCTTTTGTTGAGGGGAGAAAAGAAATCACTCAAAGGGGGTTAACTGCCAGCGCCATCATTTTATCCATTTCCATCAGTTTGTTGCCCACAAAAGGTCAAAG
Source organism: Aplysia californica (assembly GCF_000002075.1). NCBI lineage: Eukaryota > Metazoa > Mollusca > Gastropoda > Aplysiida > Aplysiidae > Aplysia > Aplysia californica. Next base: position 84,371 of record NW_004797936.1, on the reverse strand, counting down.
CCGCTATGAGATCGGGAGCAAATCAAAAGGGTTTCAATGATTCATTTCTCTGACTGTTGTATCAAAAGCTTACAGAACATCAATAAATCTCATGGCTCTTCGGGGACAGAGAATGCCGGGAAATAACCAAGGCCAGGGGGAAACATGCCCGGCAAAGGGTTTAATTAAGCAGAAATTGAAATAACATTAAGGTTTAGGGACAGTTTGAATTGACTGAATTACGCCCATCACAAAGCCGGGGTTTTGTTGGTTATAGTACCCGAGTAATGGTACCTTTATTCCGGCTCCAACACAAAGCCTTTGAAAGGAGTTACAGAGGTGTGGTGGCAGAGGGCATGTTAGTGCGCGGTGGGGGGTGGGGTGGGGTGGGGATGGGGGGAGGGGCACGTTCAAACGCTGACTTGGTGGCTCCTCTCATGTCTTAGTTTGAAGTCTGTCCGGTTGTGCTTAGCGCGTTAGTTTGCCTCAAGCAGTCCTGTATACAGGCCATACACTCTAAAGCCTAAGGTACGAAGATTAAGTGGGCAGTTGTAAAGAGGTATTCAAGTACTCACGACAGGTAAATAAACAAACAAGAACAACAGAGTAGAAATTAATTGTTTCGTTTATAAAACATTCAGTTAAACGAACGATATCTCTACAAAGCTTTGCAGTAAAGTAGGCATGAAAAGAAACACGGGGCAGAAGAGAAAAAAGACGCACGAGAAAAAACAAACAGAGAAACAAAGAGAGAGGTCAGCAAAATATGAAACAGTATGATTAAATTAATGAGGTTGCTTGTTTCCCTCTATGTACGTGATTTTCTTCCAATGTTGTGAACAAATGTTTATGACACTTCACGGAAGGATGGGCCCTTGATCATGGAGCCAATGACAAAGTTTTATGGACCTGGTTCTCAAGGCTAAATTCGAAAGAGGTAAAAAAAAAAGTTCACCAAAAGCTTCGTAAACTAAACGTATACGTTCACCTTCAAAGTAACCTTAAGTTTTAGCCCATTCTTTCCCCTAAAAAGTCGATGCTAAGACAATATAAAAAGGTCCAAATCCAGCACAAACTTTGGGAAATCCATATCATGGACTTGAACTCATTTCACCGAAATCTTCGTCTGGAATACACAGAGCTCAGTGTTTATATTGGACACTTTTTGTACTGAATTCGATATTATGATTGTGACTCAAAAGAAGTTCACTTATCATTAAAAATTGTTCATCTAAACACCCCTCACACTGAATGATTTCACATTTGACCATACTCAAGCGTCGCCTGTAAAAAGAGCCGAGTACCCAAACCTATTTCCGAAAACAAATCTGATCACACTTAGTTGAAAGCACTACAGATACCAGCAGAAGGAATGGCTGCTGATTATTTTTTATCAGTATAAGCTCGAGGAAGTTTCCTATTGACGTCCTCCCTCTCCTGAGCTCACTTATCATTATTATCTTCTTCTGCTCCGTGACAAGCTTTTTGAAGACGCCCCAAACATCCAAACCAAACAGCGCGCCATGATACACCCAGCCACATCGGCCATCGGACAGGGGAACCCTTGACACAGGCTGAAGGGTATTATAAGAAAATGCTTCCAGAACTGACCTTGGGGTTACCGTCTGATGACCTTGGGGTTCCCCAAGACGGCTTCTCTCGATTCAGTCGGCTGGCGCGCGATCAGACTCTTCAATTAGCGGTCCCAGGGAGGCCGGGACATCAACGGTTGGGTGTGTGCTGGGCTCGGCGGTCGCTGGAGGGTCCGGGAGGCCGGTCTGTGACTAGGATCTCTTCTCTCCCCTGTCACGTCATGACGTGGTGCTTTCCACGCCACACAAAGGGGCATAACTCATGAAGGCCGACATGTTTGTCAGGCAGACGATACGAACAGATTCTCTCCCCCTTTCGGGCTTGATGGCTCGGAAAGAGGCGGCGGCTATCGCATTTAATTTCATTTCACCGTCCTGAAATGGGTTCGATGACCCCGGCAAGTTGGATTCCTCGTTCCAGCCTGAGAGTTCTGACAGGAAATTTTACATTGCAAATACCGGACATGATTCTGGACACCATCGCTTATGGCGAAACACGATGCACTTTGGAAGTTTAGCTTTCCTTGGTCTGCCTTGTGGTCAGAAGGAAAACGTTGGAGAACTGAGAAAAACGATTCTTTCCTTATTTATGGAAAGATGAGGATACAGTTAAAGTCAGAATTGTTAATTTGATAGAAAGGTATTTTAAATATTTTTGACGACTTCAAAATAAAGAAATAAAGAGTGGAAGAACGAGATCTTAAAAAGGGATTTTTTTGTTTGTTTACAAGCTACACTTTGGGGAACGACGTTATCTTTGTTTGTATGTAGATGGGCCACGATGCGGAGGGTGAACTGTTTCAAATCCGCAAGGGACAATCTTGGAGTTGGGTTGCTTCGGGCGATCAGGAATCTCCGCCTACGTCGCTCGGTCCTATTGGGGTCAAACACTACATTTGGAGGTCCAGCCTCTTAAAGAACCTCATGGTGTTAAAAGACGAGCTTAAAATATCACCATCAAATGCCACATCTGTGACAGACATCGGTGATTATAGTTCCCCACCCATTCCTTTGCTCGGATGCTCTGAAAAGGAAACATTTATTGTCAAGATCATTCTCCGGTTGCCATCTGTTTAGGCTCTCCATGTAACTTGCTCTGGGTCTACTCTTGGCTTCTTTTTCTTAATTCTTACCTGTCAAAGCAGGATGCTCAGGGCCTTAATGCTATTCAAGGGTCCCAGAAACTGCACTTGTCTCTTCCTAATTGTTTTCATCGACGAGCGGCTCAAGTGGGCTTCTTGAAGTAACAGGTACGTGGAGGAGTAAAAACTGAAATACGGGGGGGATTCAAGAAGTCTTTGGTCTAAATATGAAGGAATAAAGGTAGAGCTTTTTAACTTGGCACTCATATTTTCATCTCTCACCATGCGGAGTAACACATTTCTGTCACCTCTCGTTGATCTTCAAAATCCCTTGAGAGAAAAATGACCCAGAATGGCCCCTAACGAGTCTTCAACAACTTCAATGGCGTCCTCGTTGTCATGGAAACGACATCCTTAGAGTGATTTTTTATAGATTAGGACAGAGTTAGTGTTAGGCGGCTAGGTCTGGTGAATGAACTGGGTGTGGCAGGATTTCAAAGCCGCACTGTTCTGCTTCTGGGCTGCTTGTTGTGCCCTGTGCGTAGGGGCGTCGTCATGCAGTAGGAGGACCCCGTTACGGAGTTTCCCCACACATTTTTCTCACCAATTCGGACCGCTAATTTTATCAGCAACCCGAGTAGTCTCCTGTGACTGTTTCTTTCTTTCTTTCATTTTCCAGGTAGTCAGTCATGATGATACCTTCACAATCTCAGAAACATGACAGCGTGACCTTTCCTCTTGACGATGTTACCGTTGCCTTCTTTGGCGAGGGAGAAGAAGGGGTTTTCCCGTGCATGGAGGACATTTTTTGTTCTGGATCAACATGATAAATCCATGTTTCACACATAGCCACCATGTTTTTAAAGAAATTTCTGCCATTGGACTCGATTCGAAGGAGATTTTTGCGGCACTCAATCCTCTGCTTCTTTTGCTCACCGCCCTACACCTTGTTCATATCAAGATGGTCATGGATACAGGGGCGAAGGCTGACTTGTTTGACAGGGTAATCAAAGTGAAATGGGACCAGATATGGCCTGTAGATATCACACAAGAATCTTACTCGAGGCGGCGACTCTGAGTTGTGAATAAAAACAAATCCGGAATTCCTATTGTATGTTCAACCGCCAAAATAATCGGGAAAGTATCTTATTAAATATCAGTTCCCACTAAAATTAAACTTAACTTTAGATGTGAATACATAAACACAAAGCAAAGAAGCAGAGATGTCAGTACCAGATCTATATGTTATAGATCTACCAGTGAGTCTAACTCTTTGGTAGAACATGACAATTATTATTTTTTAAATTTCACATTTAACTGTTTTTGTTAGCCTTTCGCGGCAAGGAGCTGGTGTCATAATCGAGGTCACGATCTGATTATAAGACGGTAAAAAGTCGAGGAAAAAAAAACAAGCACAAGCAGCAGTCAAGAGATTATTAAGAGTTAGTTCCCCTCACATTTGTGAGGTAGACTCGACCAGTGTTAGTTAGCTTACTTAATCAGGGCTTGTGGTTGATTTTAACTGTGGCCCCAAAGGGGTGAACAGGGTATATGTGGCAATGAAACAGCTTTGACTGCCATGCACATGTTCCCTTCAACTCTATTCCAGCCTCACTTTAAGCTTACTTAATCAAAGCTTGCGACTGCTTATGGAGTGGCCCGAGAGGGGTGAGGAGGCTATTTCTGTGGCCGTGAAACCGTTTTGAATGTTAGGCATACTGTTCGTTGTTGGTTACGAACGTCTTTTTACATTTGATTTATGAGGTTTACGTTTAAGGATGAATTTGACAGCGACAATGTTTCAAAATTAGAAAGGGAAGCAGTGATTATTTGATTATATAGACGCTTCGCCCCTGCATGGATAATCGTTTAAATTGACCCTATACTGATTCACGTTTCACCTAAGAGCCCTGTTTAACAGTTATACGTCGGTCTTGTAGAACCAGTTTCTTCACTATGGATACATTCTCTTCAGTTGCCACAAAGGATGGGCGCCCTTCACGATTTTCATCCTTCCCTGACATGAATCCAGACTTAAATTTTCTGACACAGTATGTCAAAGTATTATAACGAGGACCTTTGTCACCATAAATGTGGACCATTTCCTGAAAATTGTCTGAAGGGACTTTTCCTTGCAAGTGTAAAAACTTGATAACTGAGCGATTTTCCATAGGCTCCACGGCACAGCTTCAGCAAAGAAAAACATGTTTTTGTGCATGATTTCATTGAACACGCTGACTAGTGCCTTATGATTTTCACATTTTCCTGAAAATTTGCATGGTATGTTCCAAAAATATTGCCTAAAGGCTGGCGAAATTTCATTACTCTACCATGATTCCTTCGTACCCAGACCGAAGACTTATTGACCTCCCCCCGTACTATTCATTTGTTAGATTATTTTTCTTTCCAAAATATCATTATCAGTCTCTTAAGAAATCACATTTCTGTTGCTTCTATAAATTTATTCTCAATGTGTTTAGTGATTGTCCAGCATTCCCCTCCGAAAAAAGAGGCGACCATAAGTCGCCTTTTATAATTCTTATTTTGATAGTCATTGAGATGTTTCTACTTTTTCTGAATTTGGCTCATTTTATTGACACGTTTTAAGTCATTGCAATTTATCGTTTTATCTTTGTGGAACATTTGGTATCAGTCGTAATTACAGTGTATATTATGTCCAAGATGTTTAAACTGTTGAACTTATGTGATATTTTCACCTTAACGTATGAGATTACATGTAACATGAACGGCTCTTAGTTCACTCTGTTCACAACATTGTCGAGAAGAACGTGAAGGTCATTTTTCGGAATCTACTATTGAAACTGTGCCATCGGCATACCTGATGTTAGTTATATTTTCAAAATTCACTTTAAAACCTGGATTTCTTCTCTATTTCTAAGCATTGTTTCACTGCATATTATGTTAACGAGGTCTTTTTTAGTTTTTAGTAAGAGTTTTACGTTTGCAACTCAAGTTATGTCATGATGAAATAAGAACCGGAGATTAGAGGTTTTTAGAGAGTTTAGCGGTTAGAGAAAAGATGATGATGATGATGATGATGATGATGATGATGATGATGATGATGATGATGATGATGATGATGATGATGATGATGATGATGATGATGATGGTTTTAAAACCAAATTTTAAATACTTCTAATTTATACTTTTTGTCTGTAAATCAATCAAGACGCTCCCTACCTACTCTGCTTGTAAATGATGATTATGACGATGAAGATGATGATGAGGAGGCGGAGGAAGAGGAGGAGGAGGAGGAAGAGGAGGGAGGGAGGGAGGGAGGAGGAGGATGGGTAGGTGGAAAGGGAGGAAGGAGGCGGATTCCAAATTGAAATGAACAAATCCTTTAAAATATATTGATTTGCCATAAACCTGCTCGCGAATAAGGAGAACGCATTGCACTAATGCCCGTGCCTAGTCCAGAACGGAGCCAAAACATTCCATCTCCTCAAACATCGGTATTGTCGGAAGAGCCTTTTGCTTCTCATTCCCCGGTGCTGAGCCAGTCTTGTGTTCAGGTGTAATAATTATTGTGATTGGCTTTTCTCAGGCTTTCAAAGGATCATTATCCCGCTTCGTTCTGACTAGGGGCTTATCAGCGAAATGTGTTCCTGGTCTCAAAGTAAACACATTCGTATTATAGCCCTCACTCTCTGTCTTTTTCTTTCTCTGTCCCTCTCTGTCTCTTTCATCTTCTCTCTCTCTCTCTCTCTGTCAGTCTCTCTCTCTCTCTCTCTCTCTCTCTCT
>NW_004797936.1:75400-77345 GCF_000002075.1 Aplysia californica | reverse complement strand
CCACTTTCTTTTTCCGACCCCCGACCCTCCTCCTTTTCTGTGTCTTAGTCTCCTTTCTTAAAAGAACATTTGATAAATCCCAAACCCTTTCAGAATAATTAATGCGAGCAGAACCAGGGCACGCTCTCAAAGAAGCCAGAGAGGGCCTGGTCGGGGTTTAGCGCGTGTGACAAAGTCGCGCTCCCGACAGATAAAACAGCCGAGGATTTGAAACCTAAAGGTGAAACGAAAAGCGGCGAGGGAAAGAGAAAATAGTGTTTGATATATCAGTAATGAACGATGCCAGGCTTTGAATCTGAGCAAAAGCCTGAAAGCGAGAGGGTGAGAATGATGATTATAATTGTGTTGCTAGGAACAAGGGGTAAAAACGTATTGCCCTCAAGGGCTTCTGGAGGTTTTGCTAGTCATCATTCTGCTAAGGGATAATAATGTTGCTAATGTCCCCTGAACCCGAGGGTAGGTTTCTCGCGGGAGCCAGCCCACCGGAAGTGAGAGCCAGACGCGAAAAATGGGAGGAAGGGAAGCAACCGAGGAAATTGGCTCTGGTTTGCCGGTGGTGAGAAAAGGTTTTGAGCCCAGCACAATCGGCTTAGCGCAGGGAGAAAGGACTTCTGTCTAATATCTCAGTGTCTTTGAACCGGCTGTTTTCAATTACTGATAAGATGTTGCTGTTCGTTGAGGTTGAAGAAATCGAGGAAAGTATGGGAGAAAGTCGTCCTAACTACGAGGGTCAATGGACATCTATTATTGCTGGTATCTTCTTCTTGTATCGCGCAACACTCCGGGACGACTAATCATCGAGAGTGAAGACAAGATGAAAATGATACCACTTTCACGCTGCAGCAAATACATTGAAACTTGGACGGGTTTTTTTTGCTCTTAATTCAGGAGCATCTTTTCTTCTTACAGAGAGCATATCGTATAGTTTGGGGCATTATGCCAGTGTGGACACAGGGGAGGGGGCTTTTTCAGTTGTGCTTGTTTGTAAAGAAAAGCTAGGATAATTGAAATTTTAAAAAGAATCTTTAAAAGAAAAGAAAAAAAAAAGAGAAAAAAGCTTGCTTACTAACCAAACAACATAAACAGCATCGTCGATTGGAAACGTTTCAATGGCCCCTTCGACTCAACTTTATGAGACGGGCTGCTTCAATCCAACTTTTGATGATTGTGATATCACATCACAGGAGACAGAGCAAGAGCAACCTGTGATGATTGTGATATCACATCACAGGAGACAGAGCAAGATGCTCAACAAAAATTATATCCTCAAGAGTGGAAATTGAAGCCACTTCTCTCTGGAGCAGAGGCGAAGAGTTAAACCATTAAACCCCCCAGCACCAGTACAGCAGCTGCAAGCTTTACACTAGACAGAGGGAGCTAGAGGGTCATGTGATCTTGTAGTTTACAGAAGACCCGAATGGGATACTAGAGTTTCATTCAGTAGAAACTCCTTGTGGCTCCAGTCAAACCAGCTCTAAAGGCCACCTGTATAAGACAATCACCTGCTTAAAAAACGGCCACAACTCATTTCCCCTTACTTTTTCTCCCCCCCATTTTAATAACATCGTGTAAGATGTCCATCTGTCTAGGACGATCACTTTTCTCTTCAACAATAGGTGGCCGACTTTGTGACAATTTTGGCTACCTTTGGTCCTCTTGGTTGTCTGGGAATGTTCAAGGCACTCTTTTGGGTTGGGTTGGGTTTTTCTGGGGGTTTTGGGGGTGCTTTTTTAGTAAGTGTTTTTCAGCGCTAGAAACTGCGTAAGGTCATTTATTGAGCGCACGGGACACACCAAACATTTACAGTTGGTAGGAAATTTTACATTTTGTTCGTGAGGGGGGTCAAAGCCTACTCTTATCAATTTTGGACCATCAAGGGATTTTTAACGTGCGCAACTTGCACACCGGACCTTCGAGATTTTTTGTCCCTGTCCGAGAAGGCTAG
>NW_004797936.1:71890-74574 GCF_000002075.1 Aplysia californica | reverse complement strand
AACCTGACTCACCCTTACTGTGTTGTGTGTGTACCAGTGGGGAACCTAACCCTTACATTACAAACACTGGGCCATCCCAGATTCAACCACCTGGTATCAGTAGTCATCTTATCCCAAAACGGGACGTAAACGCAGCCACCCTCTACACTTTTCCGTAAAGCGCATAGATATCAGCGGAAGTAAAGAGATTTTTTTTAAAGGAAAAAAAAGATCTAAAAAATATTTAAAATCCAAGAGAAGATATTATGAAAAGGTATCGAATTTTTGCTCATATCCTTTTAGTTAAGGAATCGATTAAGTAGACAGGGCCCGGCGTTTCCTTCGGGGCGAACGAGGGAGTCGGACAGAAGATCGGATCAACATTGATCGATGAGATTTGTGTCATTGTAAACATTAACATTTATACAAGTAGTGAATGCTCGGCCGGAAAACGTACTAATTATGTATTCCAGGGAACAGGTCGGGCTATTGAAAACCCTCCACAAATGATTACTTCCTCGGTGTAAGGACAACAGCGAAAACCATCCATGCCGAAGCCGGGACGTGCGAGCCCTCCAAGCCTTGTTTTGCATCACAACCACACGGCGTTTGTGCCAAGCCACTGTTTACGCCTATTGATTGGTGAAAGGCAAAAGGTGAAAAAGCAACAACTGAATCCAAAAGTCACACAGTAACACCAGCAGTATTCACAGGATAGGAAATCGGGCGTTTCATTGTTGCCCATCTGGTTTTTGTTCTTTGTTTTGAGGTATTTTTAGCCCCGCTGTTAGGGATGTTTTCTATCACAGTACTGACACTTAGAACACTTTGTACTCTATTGTTGTATTGTTCATTCCATTCCGCCACAATTTCCCCGCCCCTTTTTTTTAAATGTCGGTCTTTTTTGCCCTCGTCAACACAATTCAAATTATTTAGGAGGCTGGCATCCCACCCTGCCTGCCTGTCAGGACTAACCGGGCTGAGAGGAATACAAGATCCCAGCAGGAAGACCGAGATACTGGATAAAGTTTTTCTTCCCATTCGGGAATCGAACTCGAGTATCTTGCGTACAACAGCAAAGTGCCTAACGCTACACCACAGATGCCGGACCACGTCCGCCCCCCCCCCCTCCCTCCTCATCCTCGTGAGAACAAAGTAGGTCTCTTTTTTTAAAATCTTTTCAGAAAATCTTTTAGGAATACACACACTTGTCTTCATGAGCTATTCTTCCACTCCCCGAGTTTAAAAAAATATATATAAAAAATGAAACGAAATTTTTTTTAATCTAAAAAAAAAAAATTTTAAAAATTCCAAATCATAAAACCGAGAGATGCCCAAAGAAAGAAACAAGACAGAAAGGAAGGAAAAAAAGGTGGGGGGGGGGAGGAAAATAAAAAACAACAAGAAAAATGTTATTTAAAGAGACAGTAAGGAAAAGAAGAGAACACAAAACAAATAAGAGCTGAACTGCCGACCTCGTCATATAGCCGGCGATTGAGAGGAGAGAGAGAAGTAAGAGTGAAGAACTCTGTAAGCACACCATAGAACGGCCCTCCCTTTATCCCCTCTCTCTGTGTATGTCTTATTTACGAGCTTTGTCCAACATGCACCCAATCTTTTTGGCCAAGCCTCCTTACGTGAGAGACTCAATTCTCCGAGGCAAGGGAAAACGGGAATTCTAAGCGTTTTATATCGGCAGAAATAACCCAGAAAAGCTTTTTAGGAGGCTGAAGAAAACGGAGGACTGGGGAGGAACAATGCGGGAGACAGAGGAAACTAAGGACGTCCATTTCGAGGGGAATCTAACACCCGCGCGCAATCTCCTGGATCAAGAACCATAATCGTGATCTTCAGAATTTGAAGTCGAACAGAATGACCCCCCTTCAGATTCCGGGGTCAGGGCCCATAACCCCGTAGGAGCCGGAGAGCTGGAGTTCTCTATACGATGTCGGTGCTTGAGGACTCCCCTCGATTCTCTCCCCTGTCTCTACAGACGGCACAGGACAAGAGTTTGGTTTCCTCCCTCTGAAAGACCGTCTTCATTACCCAAGCTTCAGGAATTATAATAATCGAAACTCCAGTGATGAGCGTAAAAGCAGACCCTTTTGTTAAGTTCGGAACCAGAAAGTGATGGAAGAATAGCCGGTGCCTCTGTCGACATTGAAGTCCATTGTCGAGAGGCCCTCCCGCATCAATGGCAGTCTTGTTTGCTCGGGCCTCTCGATGCTGTCTCCATCAAAACGGAACAAAAAGCTGATGAGGTTTCATGCGCACGACCGCCCGGCGCATTGATTCCTGCTAACCGAAGGGTTACGTGGTCCTATCTCTGGAGGAATTCATACGCGAATGGACTAGGAATCGAAGAAAAAAGAAAGTAGTCCCATTTCACTGTCTTCGTTCTGCGAGATAGAGTTTTGCTCGCTTTTGATCATGTTGTTGGTTTTGACCAAATCAAGGAGTGTGGGTTGTGGTAGACACAGCAGGGTGTTTGTGTATGCTCCTTGTCAATAGTTCTTTATTCTGATTTCTTAAAGTTTTAGATTTCTGCTTTTACACGTTTCACAAACAACGGGATATAACGCCACAGCACTAGCTGTTACATAGACAGATTATTTGGGTCGATTTTGTTTGTGACTCAGAAAAAGAGAGCATGCCTACCATTAAAAATAAAGCGAAGATCAGTCATTGGGAAAGGAGCGAAGACT
>NW_004797936.1:69706-71651 GCF_000002075.1 Aplysia californica | reverse complement strand
ACCATTTCCACACCCATCACCAGCGAAAAACCCAACAACAACATCAACAACAACAACAACATAACAACAACCATAACAATAATAACAACAACAGCAGCAAAAGCAAAGCTACAGCAACGTCAAAATAGGCTGCACTAAAAATGATTGACAAAACAAAGTAGAAAAAAATATAGGGAACTGTATGAGCAGTGCAAAACAAGATCCCCATGCCAGTTGAGATATCCTACACACACAGCCTCCTTCCCCATCCAAAATTTAAACAACATCAAAAACAACCAACAGCAACAAAACAACAACAACAACAGAAACCCAAAAAACAACAACAAAAACAATAAGAACAGCAATAAAACAACAGGAGCAACAGAAACAATAGCACCATAAAAAAGAACAGCTGCACAAATAATATCCATATCACCTTTATAATGAACAACAAAAAACATTAACAGCAACAACAACAACAGAATCAACAACAGAATCAACAACAAAATCAACAACAACGTCAACAACAACAACAACAACAACAGAATCAACAACAACAACAACAACACCAACAACAACAGATTCAACAACAACAACAACAACACCAACAGATTCAACAACAACGTCAACAACAACAACAGAAGCAACAACAACGTCAACAACAACAGTAACAAAAGCAACAACAACAACAACAACAACAACAACAACAACAACAACAACAACAACAATAACAGTAACGAAAATATAACAACAGTCCCAAACCTCAGTACCGACAAATACACAAACTAACACAAACTAACAATCGAAATTATTTGATGGAGTCGGGTCGGCCAGATTTTCCTTCATGGAGAACAACCATTTTTTTGGCACACTTCAACCGATTTCGACTAAATTCTAGAGTGTCTCTTTAAATATCAAACGCGTTTGTTCTTCAAGGTCGCGTGTCCAATCGGTATTATTGTGTCTAAAACTAGAAAGCTGTTGCCCCTCTATGGATGTAAAAGAAGGTTGGCCCCGACATGGGTCAAATGTGTGACGACGCAGTGCAATCAGGTGCTCGTAGATTTTCAGGGCATGTGGAGTTATTGCTATCTTCAGAAAGCTGATTTATTTGCCTTGTTATCAATAAAACGAATGTCCATTTATCTTGAAAAGAATTCCAGATGTTTGCGATTGAAGGAAGAGAGGTCGCCTAATGTCGGTGGTGAAATTAGTGAGAAAATGGCCCCCAAAGTTTATGAATTCTGAAAACTGACAGAATATGTACCTTTAATCAATGTTTGTCAATAACATTCACACGGAAATGTGTTTTTATGTGAACATTAAAGAGGTTAAGCCAAAAAATAAACATTGGGTAAAAATTTCCAAAGTGGCTGAAGGATGTCTGTTTGTCCAATTTCGTTATTTTGACGAGCGCCTGATTTCACCACGATACCTCACAAATTAATTCAATTGGCACTGAGGGTGCCATGGGTATTAACTTTAAGTCTTGAGTTATATTCATCGTATCGATCACTAAATTAAAAGTGGGAGAGTCCGCGATCTGCGAATGTGGACACGACCAAGAGGATGTCAACCACATCCTTCAGCACTGCCCGCGCTACGCCACCCTTCGTACACAGACGTGGCAGAATGTGACTCCCCTTGAGAGAAAGCTCTATGGCAGTCTCTCAGATTTGAAGCGGACTGCCAAGTTTGTGCGCGACATCGGACGGACTGTCTAGCTGCTGTCATCGAGAGCGAGGAAGAAGAAGAACCGTCTTGACGAACCAGGACAAACACGTCACGTTCTAAAGTTGTACGCGTCTTTGCTTCACTGCTCCCTCTGCAAATCTCTGTGTATTTCTCTGTAAATGTGTCTAGCATTGTGTTTCGGTCCCCCCCCCACCCCACCTCCCGGGACACCCCTCCATCTATCTATCTATCTATCTATCTATCTATCTATCTATCTATCTATCTATCTATC
>NW_004797936.1:64034-66557 GCF_000002075.1 Aplysia californica | reverse complement strand
TCTCTTTCTCTCTCTCTTTCTCTCTCCCTGCCCCCCTCTCTCTCCTTTTCTCTGTCTCACACACACTCTCTCTCTTCCTCCCTCCTTCTCTCCCCCCTCTCTCTCTCTGTCTCTCTCTCTCCAGCACAACAAGAATGCACCCACAAGTCCCATAACCATTGCCCATTGAAAGATTCACCCCAGAAACACTCAGACATCTGAGAGAAAATCAATTATTTAGAGCTGTCTGTTGAAACTTTATGTACCTGTAATGCTTCCAAAAATAAGACCTGGCATGCTGAGATAAGACTACACAGTGTGGAGTAGAAAGTGTTCTTTGGAGAATGTCATTTGATGTACGTACTATGGTGCGGTAAGGTATGGACAGTGTGGCGTCGGTGGCCTAGTGGTTAGGCTCTCGGACTCGCAACCGTAAGGTCGTGGGTTCGAATCCCGTCAGTGACCCGAGGTTGTGTCATTGGGAAAGGCACTTTGCAGGAATTTTCCTCACTTCACCCAAGTGGGAATGGGTACCCGGCTATAGACAGCGAAAGATCTTGTCAGTTGGTTAGTGTTTGAGCGCTTAATCAGCTGCTTGCACTGTATGCTTCCCAGGAAGCTGAGAATGATTCGGAGTGTTCTATGGTAATGATATAGTGTAAAGCACTTAGAGCGGATTTGCGCTATACAAATGCTATTTATTATTATTATTATTATTATTATTATTATTATTATTATTATTATTATTATTATTATACTATCCTGTAGTATGGTATTGTGTGGTTCACTATTGTACAGTGGGTGTAGCCAGTGGAAAGGCGTAGTGAAGGGCTAAAGGGCTTGAGCTCCAGGCCCTCCCCCAACCCTTCCCCTACATAAACGAATGTTTCTTCATAATCGAAATAAGCAGTCGAAACCATTAGAAATGTTTCAGAATCTCTAGCCTCCAGATTCTAGTTTCATACAGTGAACACACGCACTTGCTCATTTATTGAATCACTGTTGTCACCGCTTACAATGGTAGTAACCTAACAGCCAATCAAATGTCTTTAGGACTAAGCAAAGGATCAGCCCATGCCCTCAGTCCTTTCTTAATGAAACTGTTCTTGAAAAAAGGTAAAAGAAACAAAAAGAGATCCCGAGGAATAGTCGTTAGACACAGTGGTGGTGGGAAGTGAAGGGCTCACCGGCTTTAGCACCCCCCCCCCTCCCCTCCAACTGCATCCCAAAGTAAATGAAAGTTTCTGAAATAACGAAAGAACAAGTTGAAACCGTTATGGTTGCACGCAAAGAACACAGCGTGATCAACTTTGCGGCTTGCTCGTTTATCCAATCACTGTTGTCACCGCTTACAACTATAGTAACCTAAAAACCAATTAAATGTCTTTAGGGCTCAGCACAGGATGAGCCCATTCCCACAACCCTTCCGTAGTGAAACTCTTCTTGAAAAAAGGTAGAAGACTGTGAAAAATTAAAACTGTACCGAGGGCTCACGCTCTCCTAGCCCTGACAATGGGGTGAAAGTTTACGACACACTTTCCCCCAGTGACACAGATACCTACGCGCTCAGTGGGTATTAATTGTTAGGTGCGTTCTACTCTCCGCGACTTCACGGCCAAGTCCAGCTCATAGACAGAATATGTCTGAAGTGCTGTGTGCGTATGTTTGTGTTTGTGCTGCTGAGATTTAACAGTTATATATCACGTCGATCGACTTTTAAGGCAACCTTTCCATCCAGAGGAATCAAACTTAAAACAAAGAGACGGAAGACAAAGGTGACTCTTCTCGTTTGAATGATTCCCAAAATTCTGTGGCTCACCGAGAGTATTAAAAAAATCAGCACTTATTAAGGCTTATTGCTTGCTATTTGGCGGCAAAGTCGAAGTGTCAGCAACCTAAGCCCCACTGGAATTTTGGTCCACCCACCGCAATTGGTTAGAGACGGCTCCCTCAGCCAGACCAGACAATTGGGGTGGGGTTCATGACTCACTTTCCCCAGAGACCTAGCAACCAAAACACGCTCATTGGCCCTCGTTAGGAATGTCTTGCTTTCTTCGACCCCACGGACAAATCCAGGAACTGGTGTATGTGTGCGTTTGCGTGTGAATGTAGGTAAAAATCTTACTCACACATATTATCGAGAATGACAATGGCAATGACAATCTTTATTCATCTCGCTGGGGGAAACTAGTCTTGGTCATTAACAATGGCAGTAGACGTTACAAAGGTTAGGTGCACTCACGCATACGCTAACAACAAGATAGGACATTAATAAATACATGACAACCCGCTCCGTAAAACAATCTTTCTCTCTCTCTCTCTCTCTCTCTCTCTCTCTCTCTCTCTCTCTCTCTCTCTCTCTCCCTCTCTCTCTCTCTCTCTCTCTGTCCCCCCCCCTCTCTCTCTCTCTCCTTCTCTCTCTTTCTCTCTCTCTCTCTCTCTGTCTCTATCTCTATCTCTCTCTCTCTCTTTCTCTCTCTCTCTTACACACACGCCCACTAACTCACACACGCGCACACACAGACACACTGACGTACACACACG
>NW_004797936.1:62062-63426 GCF_000002075.1 Aplysia californica | reverse complement strand
CACCTGGATAGACATAAGGGCCTTGAACATCTAGCTCTCACTGGCAAAATTGAGGGCAAGCAAGGCAGGGGTAGGCCCAGAACAACACACTTAAGGAACCTAAACAAATGGGTAACAGGGAAAGATCAGGGAAACGTAGCTTTTTTAGAGCATCCGAGCAAAGGAATGAATGGAAAACCATGATCGCCGATGTCTGTCACAGATCTGGCACTGGATGATGATGATGATTAGAGCTGCACGAGATCTTATCACCAACACGCACCCAAGGAGCTTAGAACTAACTGTAAACTCCTTGCCCGCACCCCGAACCGCCCCCCCCCTCACTCGCTGTCTATTACCCCTCCCCCTTTCCCCATGGTAGTTGGCGAGTGCTCTGGAGTCGTTTGCTCCTTCTTTCATAACAAGCATCTATATTTTGGTCCTTATCTCTTCTTTGTACTATGTTACTGTCTAGCAGGATCTTTACTCTTCGATCGGCACTTATATGACCTATCTGTGTTGCAAGTGCCGTAAAACCTTTACTACACCCCCCCCCCAACCCCCCACCCGGACCTCCTCCCTGACATGGAGATAAATCTTTACTGATGAGGATGTAAGGAGTTGTGCCCCCTTATCAGCCCACCCGAGCGGGGAGTAGGAGAGAAGAGTTAAGTAGGGTGCACACTAGACACTTGTATGATTGATTCTCTGTCCGACGACCTCGGACGACCCGGCTGTTTTGAGGCGGCGAGAGCCTCCACAACGGATGACAAGGGCTCGCGTTTCCTCCCAATCCCAGCCATTTTACGCCATTTAATCACAGCGCGACTGCAAATACTGGCCAGCGATCAGAAAACACAATTTCTCGATGGAGAGAGACAGCGAAGCAGGGGAAAAGATTCAGTATTAATGGCGCTCGGGGTCAAGCCTCGTTTTGGGGCCACATACGTAATACACAAAGTCAACATGGAGCCCAGCACCCAAGGGAGATTACCCTCGCCCTTTGGGGTCTCGCTGGAGTGATTGCATTCCCTTGGATATGATTACTCCCCGTGTTGGAAGCGCGGATAATAGACAAGGATTGGTGCCTCTACCCCGTCTTTGTGAGGCTATTGAACACAAATCACGTGATAATGATAGCCACGTGCTGCATTACTTACAGGCAATCTGTCGGCCGGAGAGAGATGGATGGCTGGCCAATCGGGGGTGTGGGTGACCTTTGGGCTGACCCCAGGAGGCGATCTGCCGCGATGACGGAAGTTAAAACAAACGCTGGGGGTCGAAGGTCGAGGCGCCTCATGGCGGACTGGCAGGGGTAAGGGGAGGGGAGGAGAGGGGAGGAGGGGAAGGACGGTGAAGAGCCTCAAAACGGAGTGACAGAAGGA
>NW_004797936.1:57275-57584 GCF_000002075.1 Aplysia californica | reverse complement strand
CTGTATTATGTACAGTAATGTTGTTGATTATCCAGTCTAAAACAATATTCCCAGCTTGATTTATTCTATCTCCCCATATAGTATGACTACTATTGAAGTCTCCCAATATGAAATGAATAACTGAAGCATGACCTTGACCATTAATGATCTATTTATAGAGGCATCAGCCATCCATATCCAGGTGCTGTTTTAGCCCCTTCTTCCTGTCTGCGGATTAATAATCTTTTTTTGCCAATTTACTGGTTCCGCGTCTATGTACCCCATATCTATGATTCTCAACCTGGAAATCGCCTATAATTCGCCTTAATT
>NW_004797936.1:53862-55136 GCF_000002075.1 Aplysia californica | reverse complement strand
AACCACATTTCTGTTGCTTCTATTTTATTTTCACTGTCTTTAGTGATTGTCCAGCATTCAAAGCCATATAGAAGGTTGACCAAAAACAGCATTTCAGGACTTTCATTTTGGTGTTCATTGAGACGTTTCTATTTTTCAGAATTGGGCTCATTTTGAAAATCAACTAATGGCTGCGTCTAGATGACTGAATCGCGCAAGTGCCGGGACATCACTTCGTATCCTTATTTTCATCATGCTGTTTTTCAAATAAACAGCTTAATGAATCATAAAGTATCTTCTTATTGGGCCAGCGCCCTTAGACAGTTCTTGGAAACGAAAATCATATCAACGACGGAGTGGTCATCAGTAAAAAGCCTCGATATGAATCCTGCAGATATGCGGGGCCCATGATACAACAACTGAGAGAAAGGCGACTTGGCTCCCAGTTCAGACGCCTTGTTTGTAACTTTGCAGACATTTGGGATGACATAACAGATACTTATGTCAAAAATTCAATATCGTCCGTATCCAGTGGGGTTCGTGCTCTACACAAAGCCAATGTCTCCGTAACAAAATACTTATGAGCACATGATTGTATTGTTGAGTCCAAGTTTTGCTTGGTATTTGTGACTGCTCTATTTCCAAATCTGTTTCAAACTATCGCAATAAGATATTATTTATTGTCGACCAAAGAATTCTCCATTCATTTTGTAATGAATCTTTATGAATGTTTCAAAAGTAAAGAATCAATAGTCTTGTTGATTTGTTAATCACGTTAATTATGTGGGTGCATTCCCCTTACGATTGTCCAGAGGTCTAGCTTCCTGTTCCTGCCTCGTGAGTTCAGTGAGTGACACGTCTGCGTCCCTGTCCAGGTGTCAAGTTTGTAACATATATCTGAATTCATCCATGCCAATAAACATGTTTAGTACACATTTGATATGCAATACACGTCCATTCAACCAATTTTGATGCACTTCAATACATACGAAACACACTTTTACGTTTCTTTGATTTCACATAATTTTGCAAAGACTGATTTTTGAAAGGTTTATTTTTAGTGACCATATCTTGGACGACTCTTATCGTAGATGAAAAATTAACGTGTTAGATGATGCAGATTTTATTTAGTTTTAAATTCGTATGCTGCATGAGTGGGTGGTGCAAGGCTTTTACACAATGATTATATTTATTGCATGTGCGCTAAATGTGCGTAAATGAGAGTATGTGTACGCGCATATCTCCAGATAAGCACTGGTGCTGGCGAAAGAGAGAGAGAGAGAGAGAGAGAGAGA
>NW_004797936.1:48689-52138 GCF_000002075.1 Aplysia californica | reverse complement strand
TCACGTGGGACGCTGACTGATAAAAAACAATCAGGAAAAGACAAATGCAGTTTCGAGACACCTGTATAGACATAAAGGTCTTGAACATCTAGCTCTCACTGGCAAAACGCAAAATTGAAGGCAAATGAGGCAGGGGTAGGCCCAGAGCAACCTACTTAGAGAACCCAAACAGATGGGTAGCGGTGAATAGATCAGGATAATGTAGGGTGTTTTTTCATAGCATGTGAGCAAAGGAATGAATAGAAAACCATGATCGTTGATGTCTGCCGCAGATCTGGCACTTGGTGATGATAAATTGATCTGTGTTTTCGATTCAATTTAGTGATAATTCCACAGTGTTGCTTAACGTGATATACAGCAGATACCAGCACACTATCACTGCTACAGTAACTGGCGTCAGAGGTGTAGCGGTTCGGCTATTTGACGTTTCACGCAAGAGACCAGAGTTCAATTCCAAAGTGTGGAGAATTTTTAACGAGTACCTCGGTCTTTCAACTGAGGAGATGTATCCCTTTCAGATCGGCTCTGCCCTGACACTGACAGGCAAGGCTGGAAGCCCGCTTCCTAAATAATCCAGATTGTACCAATGAAGGCGTACACTCTCCTACAGAATGGAATTTTTAGCGTGAAATACAGCTTATGTGCAGAAGAAAATTAACACCTGTTATTTTTGACTCCGCCCTCCTCCCCACTCCCCTTCCCCCTCCCCCAAGAATAAGAATCACGAGCAGCAGCAAACAATCGAAAGGGCCCTTTCTCAAATGGCCTGTTGTGTAAGGTTGGGGGGGGGGGTAGGAAACACTTGGACAACAAAGGTTTTTCGGAACCCGCGTAGTGACCAGTGTACCACGTATAAAAGAAACTCCACAATATTATTCCCTCATGACTATTTCGGTCCCTCCCTCCTTCCCATCATCCTCCTTCCCTTCTTCCTTCCTTATGTCTCCATCCAGTCTTCATCCTCCCCACAGTCTCCAAAATCAACATCCCCCAAATCCCCCTTTTCTATTTTCAGACCGCCTTACTCATTTTCTGTAGGAGAGGGATTTGATCTAATCTAAACCTTTCATAACTAAAATTTGTGATCACCCAACCTTAAGACTACTAATACAAAAATGGTCATGTTTTCTGCTGGATTCGCCTTCGCCTGTCCGCTAGCCAGGGTCAGACTCGGCATTCAGCCACTAACATTGATGAATATTATATCAAGTAATCCAGCAATCCAACTAATGGTCCGCAGCCCAGAGGCGAGTCCGTTATTCTTCCGCGAAGCCGAACCCCCTCCAGCCCGTCTTTGGCTTCATCCGGGTATTTGGCGGGGAAGGGAAAGCACTCTGGTGGAAAAACAAAGCTGGCTGACCGATGGTCAGAGAAAGGGACGTCTGAACCGGACCAAAAAAAAACCTGGTAGTGACCTCGTCTTTCACAGGGAGGGTGCTGGCTTTGGCGAGTGGTATGCAGCCTGTGTGAGCGCTGTGTATCAGGGATCTGCCAGGGAAGAAAGGGGAATAATACCGACCTGAAGTTTGTGTGGCTTTCCTGACGTAGCTCGGGTTACGTCCCCTTACCTCTGTTAGCTTTTGTCCGGTGGGGACAAAGGGGGAGAAATGAGGCGGTCCTAGATCGCCTACGTATTCTGATTCTGTTGTCGGGCGGGCGAGACTGCACTCAAGTGTGTCGCTTTTGTGTGTTATGTGTTGTGTGTGGTTGTCTGAAATCATCCTCATCGCCACATCGCTACTACTACTACTACTACTACTGACACCACAGTCATAAGAATTTCACAAAGATCATTATTACCAAAAGGATCTTACGCGTCGAGATGATACCTATCATTTCTCTCTCCCTCCCACCCACCCCCGGCTCAATTCCCTGCAAATAGAGAGGAAGCGCCCATTCCCCCTCCCTTTTTCCAATTAATACTTGGTCTCATTAACTGTAACCTACAATCAACTCTACGTCTTGACTCGTCCCTTTTTGTCGCTGCCACCTTCATCATTGTACATAGCCTTATATATTGACGTGAGAAACGAAGTAGGCCTCCGTGGAAATTAATGTGTTTATACAGCTGAATCTTTGCATTTAGAAACTTGAACAATTGTGAGGCAACGTGGTGGAATAAGGCTCTCGTCAAAGTAATTGTAATCGAAGAAAACAGCAGTTTTCTCCCTGCTTAGCAATTTTTATCAAATTTTTGTTTTTGGCTCAACACCTTTTATGCCCATTTACAAACACATTTCTTGGAGGATTTCACCGTTTTGGAATTTACCAAGCTAATTTTACCTCCTTCAACCCAAAATATCGCCACTTCTATTGTAGATAGATGGGTAATGTTTTCATTAAAAGCAAGACAAATGAACAAGCTTTAAGATGATACCAATAACTCAATATGCCCAAAAATTGACGAGAGCTTGATTCCACCACGCGGCCTCACAATTTCTTATAGAAACTATGTTTAACTTTCTATTCGTACAAAATCATATTATATTATGAGAGGTTGGAGTGCGCCACTGGTAGGTCCTACCTTTTTACTTTCCCGTCTGTTGTTTTTGTCTGTTCGTCTTACTTTTCCCCAGCACCAAATGACCATTATTATGTCGATGTGCTTCTATTTACTCAAACAAACAAACAAACAAAGACATACATCAGTGTTCGTTACTTTAAAAAAAAATCATCTATTTATTTGCCTTGTGTTTCGTTCATTTATCTAACTGCTTATTCTTATTCAGGTAAATCATGTATTTATTGACTCATCCACTCGCTCTTGTCTACAATAAAGTTCTTTATTTTCATCCCCACTTCCCTTGGTTCAACAGACAGATCATTTTCTCTACAACAGGACAACATTTGAGGTAAATGTATAAGTAGGCTAGTGAAAATTCTCATTCGTTACTTTCAACACAAAATCCTTGATACTAATTATATAATACATAATTCTGTCGCACTTTGTCTCACAAAGCCATGTCAGCAGAAAATTGTTCCAGATTCTTCCAAAAGCGGGCGACTTTTTATTTCTAAAATCTAAAAAAATAATTCAGACTAGAAATCCACTCAAAAAATGGAGACCAAAAAAATAGCAAAGAGAAAGAGAGTTAGTTATAATTGAAATCGGCAGACGGATAGACAGAAAACTAGAATGAGAGAAAGGGTTGATGTGAAAAGGTAGCAGACAAATAGCAAGCAGAGAGAAACAGAAAGGAACCATTGTCGGAAGATGATCATTAAAATAAATTCTTCCCTTCAAAGCTGAGCTGGGCAGACGCTGGGATCTTTCACTGTGGCTTTTAGTCGTCCGTGTCTTTTCTTCTCATCTCAAGCAAGACCATCAAGATGAGCAATCGGGATGGCCCCGGGGGGACACAGTCTGCCGTTCACTCTTTCTGTCTCTCTCTCTCTCTCTGATTCTTTCTCTCTGTCTATCCCCCTTCTCTCTCTCTCTCTCTCTCTCT
>NW_004797936.1:32519-43391 GCF_000002075.1 Aplysia californica | reverse complement strand
AAAAAAAAGGGAAAAGAAAGGACAGAAATACCAAGCCAACTCTGAAGGCTGTTGTTCTGTGATATCATCCTTCTTTCAGTGTTGGACATCATGACCACTTCCTTATTTGCCAATGTAATCTGCAGTGTTCACGTGCAATGTATCTTAAAGTGTGCGTTATGACCAGTGTGTTTTTAGCATGTGACGTGATTTTGGCAGAACTTAAACTGTTGAATATTGAGAAAGTTGTGATGATTTGCTCTGCAAAGTGGTATTGGAACATGTAGAAGGTATTTTGCCCCATGTTCACGTTCTCAATTCTTACTCTCTAGGATAAGGATAACTTCTTTGCTGTATGGGTCTGAGAGTAAACTTGCACCTTATCACCTTTATATTCTTCTTCTTAATTTTTTTTGCAAGAGGTCCCGCATAATTATTCTTCTGGGGGGGTTTTTGGGTGCAAAATTCACCACCTTGATGTACTCACATATGTCATTTAGTGCAGGGAAGAGCTAGACATGCCAATGGAAACAGCAGGAAGAAGAAAGCAGAGGGATGTTAGTACCAGTGGTACCCTCTGATCACCCACCACGATCTACGGGAAATATGTCTCTAGTGAGCTTACTATAATTCACTAATGGTGCGTGACTTCAAAAACTCACCAACCACGTGCCTGTAACTCTGTTGTATCATGCTGGGATACTCTTACGGACACACGCTAGCGTATTCTTCAACGCTGGGAATATCAATAATAAATGAAAAATAAATAGCATTTTCATTAAGGCAAATTCCCGCTCAACAGCAATCTCTGTCCGCTTTACAACCCACATCATTACCCCAGCAGACCTGATAACATTCTAAAACAATCTCAACTTCCTGGGGAGCATACAGTGCAAACTGCCTTTAATTTTTGGAGCTACAACACAAACACACTGACAATATCTTTCGCTGTTTATGACCGGATGCTCAATCACACCCGGGGTGCAGTGAGAAAAGTAGGTGTAATAGTGTAAAGTGCCTTTCCCAAGGACACAAAGTCGAGTCGAGCTGAGCTTCGAACCCACTAACCTAAAACCTCCCGATGTAGTCCGCTATTCTAACCACTATAGCAGGCATGTCAAACAGACGCCCCCCCCCCCCCCCCCCAACAACAAGCTCACCTGTGGCCCTCGCCAAACTTTCTACACCGCGAGTAGCGAGTGGTGCGTGGGGCGGTCTGGCTTGTAGAGCTGGGCAAAGAATCAATTCCGGAACCGATTCCCACGACTAATGCAAGGGAAGAAACGTTCCCTTTCACGAAACCCAACGGTTACCAGTTACTTTAATCATTATAATCTTAGTTTTTTTAAAAAGAATTTATCTTTGGAAAATAAAAGTTTCTTCGGAGTGTTCCGAAATCAAGGTTATCCTAAATCTTGAAGACTGAAGGTGTTCAGAGCCAACCAGGTAACCACCGGTAGAAATCACATCATTAGAAAGTAAGTAATTGGGATCGGAGTCGATTCCTACGATTCCTAGCTTTCAATAATCGGGAACCTAGCCGCCCAGCACTACTGGCAAGTAGCGCCATCAGGACTTCTTCAACAAAAATTACCACTGCTGGCCAAAAGAAAAACCCAACCATTTAATACATTGCTACATTACCAAGTTCTATCTTCTCAGTACCTAGTTGGGTTTTTTTTTAATTCGACGTCAAACATTTTGAGTTTCATAACAAGTCAGGCTTTTTCCAATGCAGGTCTCTGCATATCTTGATAATGACCCCGAATAATATTACGATTTTGATAGAGCAGATAGAGCATTTTACGTCTGATCTCATCTCTTTGTAATTTCAAACGGCAAAAAATGTCAAATAGAACTTTGTAATTCCGAGGTAGCTCACTGCTGTCCAAATTCAAAACAAAACATTTAACACACCGCTATTTCAGAATTACAAAGTTCTAGCAGCTCAGTACCTCGTTTTAAGAAATTTGACGTCAAAGAGTTTGAGTTTCACAACATGTCAAGCTTTTTCGAAAGCAGGTCTTTGAATAACTTGATAATGACTCCAGATGTTCTTACAATTTTGATAGAGCAGATAGAACATTTGTGAGGCGTGCTGACAAAATGAATTACTTCTCACAATCCACAGAGGGAGATATTGGTCAAAAACTGACACAACAGTCATTTTTTGGGGATTTCATGTTCTTTCAGTATAACATGCCTTTTATTATTTCATACTTATAAATTGTAAAAACTTCACCTATTAGCGTGCTATATCTATTTTTTAAAGGCTTGAATCCAAGAAGTAACTCATTTTGTCAACACGCTTCACATTTGGTTTCTGACCTCATGGTCTTAGTAACTCAGAACGGCCAAACATGTTAGACAGAACTTTGTAATTGATTCTGAGGAAGCGACATGCAGTAAGACGAACAAATCATAGTCAGAAAAAGTGCACACCACGAAGGCCCCAAAGAAAGTAGCCATAACTCGAAAAGCGATCTGATTGGTCTGGGTGTATATTACTACATATACAGGTATTTACAACCACTGTAATGGTTCTGTCGATGTACAGAAAAGTGGGAAGACATGGAATAACATCAAGAGGCTAGCCCAGGATAGGGAAGGATGGAAGGTGTTTGTCCGTGGCCTATACCCTTTGTTTTGGTGTTTCACGGCGCTCGCTACTGCATAAGGTCATATGAGCGCGCGAGACGCACCTAATATTTTCAGTTGGAAGGAAATTTTGAATTTTGCCCGGGTGGCAGCTGAAGCCTACTCTTATCGATTTTAGACCACCAAGGGATCTTTAACGAGTGCAACTTGCACACGGGCCCTCCGAGATTTTTCGCCCTTGTCCGAGAAGGCTAGGTGTAGGTCTCTCCTACCAGAAGATCAGGGGTGTGGCAGAAAGACATCAGTTAGGAGGAGCCAAGGAGTACAGTAGAAAGGCTGCAAAAAGAGTCAGGAGCCCTGAGGAGGGGGCAAAGGAGGTGAGGGCAGAAAGTGGAAACGAAAGCAGACAACAGAACATTGCTAGAGAGCAGGAAAGGAGGAGAAAGGAGACAGTTTTAGAGAAGAAAATTTTTCAGTCGCTACCCGGATTCGAATCCGGGACCTTTGAATGAGAGGCCCACACCTTAACCTCTAGGCCACGAGAGCCCCCGCCTATACCCTGGTGCAGGGTGAGAAAGGCAATGATGATGATGATGTATGGCTCTGTGAGAACATTGGTGTAGCGTGAAAGCTCGGTGCTTAGTTCCCACAGACTGATTGTAACTGGGTTTTCCAGGCTTGCCTCGCGTTCGTCAAGGATGAGTCACACGAGGGTAAGAATAGAACATCATAAGGTTAAAAACTAACTCATCTCTCAGTTGCACGATAACATCAAGAACGTCATTACAAGATTAAGCTTAAGAAAGCCACGGTTGTCACATGTAAAATTAGTTCAGTTCAGTTTCCTAAGTGCAAAGAGCTGAAAAACACAGTCAATACTATCCGAGGGTCTTCTTAGCTTTGTTAGGTTTTCCAGTCACGGGTGTTGTTGTCACAGAATTTCATTTCAGAAACGATTTTGTCGCGTTATTCTCAGCACCATTCACCTTTGATGTTGCCGAGACAGAATAAAATCTGCAGATGGAGCTATCAGGTTTCTACACTCAGAGAAAAGTATCACATGGCTTCTTTTAGTAATCATTTGATTGATTTCATTACTTTGTGTTCAATAATACTAAAATATTTGAAGGCATACTGTATGATTTTCTTCTTTTCTTTCTTTTTTTGGTAAGAGTTTACGGCACTCGCAACTTCATAAGGTCATATGAGCGCACGGGACACACGAAACATTTTCAGATGGTAGGAAATAATTTAAATTTTGCCCGGGTGGCGGACGAAACCTACTCTTATCGATATTTAACGTGCACAACTTGCACAGGGGACACCCGAGATTTTTCGATCTTGTCCGATAAGGCTAGATGTAAATCTTTCGTACCAGAAGATCAAGGGTGTGACTAAAAGACAGCAGTAAGAAGGAGCCAAGGAGTAGTAATAGAAAGGCTGTAGAAAGAGTCACGAGCCCAGAGGGGGGGGGGGCAAGGAGATGAGAGGGTGGGGGCAGAAAGTGGAGACGAAAGCAGATGACAGAACATTGTTAGAGAGCAGAAAAGGATGTGAAAGGAGACAATTTTAGTGAAAAAACTTTTCGGTCCCTACCCGAATTCGACCCCGGGACCTTTGAATGAGAGGCGATCACCTTAACCTCTAGGCCACGAGAGTCCCCAGTGTGATTCTAAATTTGATTTCTTTGCCAGAGCAAGCTTAGAATGTCATATGACATATGACACTGTAGGGTAACACTGGAGCATAAAGTGTTTGAATTCAAGTATTCTGTTGCAAGAGCTCATCTCGCGTTTCATTATGCGGTCGAACCTGCTCTAACGGCCACCTGTATAAGGCAATCACCTGCACAACTGGCAGCTTAAAGCTCCCTCCCCCCCCCTCTTGCATTTTTATTACTGAACAATGACGCTCTATATGATGGCCACCTGTGTTCTTATTGACAATGGTTGGCCGTCTCAGACAGTTCTGACTGTACTTTGAGTGTCTGAAAAGTACGTGAAATTCGTTTTCTTTTCTCTACGTATTTTTCATACCACTGATGGCAACCTTTGTTGGTGTCAATCTTAAGACATCTTTTTGTCCGTGATACATTTAATCTTCTGAGAAGTGCCAGGCCTTCTTGTCCTTTCAGAGAGTTTGGATCATGCCTGAGCATAAAGATGTAAGTCCAGTTATTCTGAATAAATACCAAATACCTTATACGGGGCGTCGATTGCAGATAAGATCGGGTCGGGGACGATCGCCTGACTCGTCGACTGAAATCGTCTTCTTTTTCTTCTTCCTTATTCATGATGACAGCATCAAGAAAGTCAGTCAGCGCCCTCATATGACCGTATGCAGTTGTGAGCGCCATAAAACCCTATCCTAGACAAAAGAAAGTCAGTCTGATGTCACACACAAATTGTGCAGTTCGCTCTAAATCTGAGAGACTGCCATAGAGCTTTCTCTCAAGAGGAGTCACATTCTGCCACGTCAGTGTACGAAGGGTGGCGTAGCGGGGGCAGTGCTGAAGGATATGCTTGGCATCCCCTTGGTCGTGTCCACATTCGCAGATCGCTGACTCTCCCACTTTTAATTTAGGGTTCATATTGTGTTTCAGTCTGTTGTGGCCACAACTGATTCATCTGTGTTAAACTCGATTCCACCGGTTGCTTGGGAAGTTTCTGTCCAGGTAGTCGAGTGTCAGTGACTTGATTATAAGAGGAGGGACTTCAGATTTGGTGCCAATCTTTTCTAGGTTCTCCCGAATTTGAGGGGGGTGATTAGTCTGAAGGGGGTGGACTTGACAGGGGTCTAGTGGGGTTGGGGATTCTTCAAGAGAGATTTCGAGTCCAGAGCTGGAGTGTCTGGCCATATGGAGGAAGCTTGTTCTTTTTAAGCTTTTGCCCTGGCTTTTTGAAAAATCTATCCTTCATTGGATGGGTTGGCATTCTTTTGACCTTTTCCAGATGAACAATCGCTTTCAGATCCCGTCTGTCGTTTAGGGGTTCTAGCCCAGTTAGGGTCTCCATGACATGAATGGGCGTAAATCTCATTGCTCCCGTGATGATCCGTAGATTTTGATTCTGGATTTTCGCTACTTTGTGGAAGTTGCTGCCTGATGCTGTTCTCCACGCTTCGATACCATATTCTAGGACTTGGCGGACTTATCCAACGTAGGCTCCACGTAAAACGGTGTGGTTTGCTCCCCAATGTGACCCTTCCAACTTTCTAAGCAGTGCTGTTCTTCTGTTGCTACCTTTACTTCTGAAACCTCTCTGTTTGGGTTTGCCACGTAAGTCTTGGATCAAACGTCACAGCCACCTAGGTGGGATTTGACTCGTGTAGTAGAGTGCTGCCATCAAGGCCTGAAAACAAACGCCTTTGATTTATAGGCGACGAGTCGGGTACGATCGGCTTGTTCCACGATAGCCGCTTTGCGTTCTCAATCTGGCTAGCAAACCGACCCGACCCGACCCGACCCGACTCGATCCCCCCATGGGCACCCCGTATTATCAGGATGCTATTCATAACTGGTTATGCTTATAATTTTTCTTTGACTAGGGGGAAAATAACTTTAGATCCTATCTATTCATATCCCAACCATAATGTACCAAACAGTAGTCTTTTACTTTTAGCAGACCATCTGCTTTGCTCTATTTCTTTGCCATATAATTACGTTTGCAAGTAATATTTCGGAGGGCACCTACGTCACTCTTACCAAAACTTGTTTGCTCTTAGATGATGAGTGGCAAACGACTGAAGCCGTCTACCTTGTCTCATTGTTAGGATATTTGCAGACGTTCGACATGTATTGAATACTGCTTCGCAGAGCTTAAAGTGGATGTGCTCTATGTCACTATATGTATCAGGGCGCGGTGAAACCAGGCGCTCGTCAATTTTTGGGCATGTGGTATCATCTTAAAGCTTGTTCAGTTGTCTTGCTGTCTGAGAAAAAAAATGCCCCTCTATCTTGAATAGAAGTCAAGGTATTTGAGATTGAATACTGTGGTTTCAAAGGTAGAATTAGCAATAAAATGGCCTCCAAAGTTTGGTTATTTCTTAAGCTTGATAGTCCGTGGATACTGAAAACTAACATTGTCTGTGCTTTTAATCAATGTTTTTCAGTTAAAAAAAACACACCCAGATATATGTTCTTAATGGGACAACAATGGTGTTAAGCCAAAAAACAAAAATTCGTTAAAATTACCGAACTGGCAGAAAATGCCAGGTTTTTTTTTTTAGTTTCATAATTTTGACGAGTTCCTGATTTCACCACGCTGCCTCACAATATTATTATTTCGTCACTCCCATTACTTTACAGTCGTTGTTCAAAGACTTAGTATCCAAGTATATACACAGGAGCAAGGTGAACATCTAATTTTTACTCTCAAGTCTATTTTTCCTCAAGATTGCCCACAGCTTTCCATGCGGGACAGTCTATAAAATAATATTATGCTTCGGGAAAAATCAGCTAAAGGGACTTCCTCGTATCCACATTTCTTAGAGCCATACTTCATTTTGTATTAATGAATGTGCAAAAAAACCCACAAAAACAAAAAAACAATTAATAGGGCTGTGGGAATCCCCAGCGGTCAAGTGTTTTGGGAGCTCAGACAGGATCATATTAACTGTCAAGCATACCTCAGTGACGTGGTTTTTGTGGCCACTTGGATGTGTCCGAGAGAAAGACATGACAATCCTAGATTAATTTTTTTTAACAACATAAAAAAACAAAGAACCAAGGCGCTGCACTTTGGCGTTTCTAAATATTTGTATATTTAATTGTGTATATATCTTTTTATTCTATGTTATGTATTGATAGATATCATTTGTATAGCGCAAATCCCCGCTCACCAACAAGCTCTATGGCCTTCACAATCTATACTATTACTCCAGCAGACCTGAGAGCATTCTGACTCACCCTCAACTTTCAGGGAAGCACACTGTACAAGCACCCATTTATAGGCGCTAAAACACTAACATGCTGACAAGATCTTTCGCTGTCTATGGTCGGGTATCCATTCCCATCTGGGTGAAATGAGGAAATTTTGTATAAAGTGCCTTTCCCAAGGACACACATCGGGCCTGCGGCTCGAACCCCCGAACCCGCAACCTCACGTATTTATGTATGTATAATATGTTACGCCATTGCAAACCAAATTTCCTCACGGAGACCAATAAAAAGTGGATATTTCAGTAAAAATTCCTTCCTTTGGCTCGAAAGAGAGAATTTCCTGCCTTGTCTACTCAAGCATTTTGTATGCAGTATACAAGCTAGACGTCTTGAGTGTAACATTCAAGAGGGCATATCTCTTGCGGGTTTTTGCGTCTGAAGGACCCACTTTCTTCAGGAGATTATCAATACAATCAGTGCTTGACTCCACATTTTTGGCAATTTCTTACTTTGAAATTTGTACTTTAAAAAACCCCCAAAAACCCAACTCATTAACATTATCAAAGTAAGGAGACACTGGAATAAAATTCAGGACCTATAGGCCTACCACCACGCCCACCAAACTTTATTTTCTCGAGTTTCCTCAACTTCAGAAATTGTAATTCCATTCCCATACACTTCTTCTCTTGCACCCCTGATATCATTTGACGAAACTGTTTTATCAGTAGAGTGTGTCTCTGCAGTAGATTCTTAGATCATTCATCATTTCTGCGATTTAGCAAAGAAAAAGAAAGTAATAATGAAGCTGGTGTTGTGTTGGTCGTGGGTGTAGACACATAGGCTGAAGCAGGTTCACACATCATTTTATACTTTTCATTTTTATTTTCCAAAATTGATCTTAAACCATTTTCAATTATGTCTTGTTTTAGACATCGATGGTCTGGATAGTTATCATTTCTTTGGTAAAGCACACACCTATATAGCTCTATTATGAAAGTTCTTCTTGGCTTTGAGAGATCTATCAAAGTCATTGGAACTACTTTTGTCCTGAAAAACATGGCGGTGGAGATATTAAATGTGAGGCAGCGCAGTGGAATTGGAATCAGGTTCTCGTCAATATTTGGGCAAGCAGAGTTATTGGTATAATCTTAAAGCTTGTTCACTTGTCTTTTTTTTGGATGAAAAAAAAAGTCAATTTATCTTGAATATAAGTCGAGATATTTTAAAAAGAAGTAGGTGGGGGGGTCACCTGGTTTCAGAGGTAAATTAGAGAGAAAATAGCCTCCAAAGATTAGTGATTTCCTTAACTTAAGAGTCCGTGGTAACTGAAAATTAATATTTTTTGTGCCTTTAATCAACGTTTTTCAGAAAAATCCACACAGAAATAAGTTCTTTAATGGGCATGAAAGGTGTTGAACCAAAAAACAAAAAATTAATAAAAATTCACAAACCTGCGGAAAAAATGCAAGTTTCTTCACTTCGATTATTTTGACGAGAGCCTGATTCCACCACGCTGCCTCAGATTTATTCATTCTCTCAGCTTTTCATTTGTACATTCTTGGGCCCACCATAGGAGGGGGGTGTGGGTACTCCCCATGTACAGCTGTCTTGTCGTCTTTCGTCTGCTTGTCTCCTGCAGTTACTTTAATTATTGCAGCTAAACATTCTTCTTTTTTTCTTTACGGATAAGGACTAAGAGTGAGTCCATGCGTGTGCGACAGAGGGAGAGAGAGAGAGAGAGAGAGAGAGAGAGAGAGAGAGAGAGAGAGAGAGAGAGAGAGAGAGAGAGAGAGAGAGAGAGAGAGAAAGAGACAGACAGACAGACAGACAGACAGACAGACAGACAGACAGACAGACAGACAGACAGACAGACAGACAGACAGACAGACAGACAGACAGACAGAGAGAAGGGGGAAGGGAGGAGAAAGAGATAGAAGGAAATAAAGTTTTTTCTTTAATCTTTAGCGTCCTTTATCGCTGCTATCTGCTGCCTCCTTATTATATAGTCCTAAAATACACCGGAAAACAGCTGCCCTGATGCCTGAATTGACTCCAGTTATCACTACTTTCACTTTCTGCTGACTGTGTCATGGGCCAGGGGAAACAACTGTGGTAAAGTTTGCTTGCACAGTAAAACGTTTTGATAACTCAATTGAGAGAGCTGGTGGCTCTGAAGAAGCAAGATGAGTGATTTATTTGACGATGAATTGCCTGGTCCTTAAGTTTGAGTTATTTCACTGGCGTTGAAGATAATCTGTCAGATATCTCAATTGAAGATGAATCTGATGTGCAACAGTTGATGAGAATTCATGATTCAGATGATGAGTAAAAAGAGCACTGGTGCTAGGCCAGATCTTATTCTGTGAACTCACGCACAGTCACAGCTGAATCTGATGGTGATGCATGTGCCACTCCCACTGATAGACGGAGTTGTGACTGAACAGGCTGTGGGGGAAATGTTTTGCCCTTAACAGAGATCTATGGTACAGGAACTTGGATATAACAGTATAATAAATCAAATTCATTTTTGTCTCTATATGTCTAAGTAATATGAACCTGGCTATAACAGGGTTCTATCTGTGCAGACTAGTGCTGGGCGGCTTGGTTCCCGATTATTGAAAGCTAGGAAACGTAGGAATCGACTCCGAACCCAATTACTTATTATCTAATGATGTGATTTCTTTTGGTGGTTACCTGGTTGATCCGATCATCTTCAGGATTTAGTTAGGATAACCTTGATTTCGGAACACTACGAAGTGGTTCCCGATTATTGAAAGCTAGGAATCGTAGGAATCGACTCCGAACCCAATTACTTACTATCTAATGATGTGATTTCTTTTGGTGGTTACCTGGTTGACTCCGAACATCTTCAGGATTTAGTTAGGATAACTTTGATTTCGGAACATTACGAAGCATCAACTTTTATTTGTCAAAAATACATTCTTTAAAAAAAGAAGACGATTTTAATGATTAAAGTAACTGGTAAACGTTGGTTTACGTAACAAGGAGTTGGAACTTTTCTTCCGTAGCATTAATGCATTAATCATGGGGACCGGTTCCGGAATCAATTCTTCGCCCAGCTCTAGTGCAGACCCAGATACAACAGTGATCTTGTAGCGCGTGAACTTGCTTTCGATCAGACAAATTATTAAAATTTGTCTCAACCAAGACATTTCGCCTGTTTGTATGATAGCTTGCCTTAACACAAACTTTCAAACTCATACCCCCCCCCCCCCCCTTTAGTGTTGGGGTCACTGATCGATTCCCTCTCAGCTTCAGCAAAGCAGCCCACTGGAAAAGGATCTTCAGTAATATATAAATTATGCCTGTCCCGTCTGTCCTGTTATATGCGAGTTTGACTGTACTAGATCGCTAGATCTAGGCCTACCCCGCCGACTCACGCACACACACACACA
>NW_004797936.1:30012-32419 GCF_000002075.1 Aplysia californica | reverse complement strand
CACACACACACACACACACAGAGGGCGACGGAGAGAGAGAGGGAGTGCAAGAACTACATGTACCAGAGTACCGTAGGCCTACTTAATGTATTCATGAGTTAAAGGTTTCTTTACTTTAACTTCCAGGTTATCGGGTGCAGTCGCGGCAGGGTTGCAGTGTACATTGAAACCACCAGCAAACGACCCGACTCGACGACCCGACCCGACCGGACCCGATCTGCTCTCACAAGTGGGCACCCCCTACGATCGGCCGCCTCACCCCTCTTTGCAAAGGACTGCGCGCTTGGTCGCAATGTAGGAGAGGCGAGGTAGGGCTTGCTGCTGACTGAAGGGAGGTAGTCGATCTATTGTTTTGCCCTTAAAGTAGTAATCTTTGTGGCTTCCCTTGATTCTCTGACAGCCAATGTCATAACACTGTTCACGTATAAGATAGGAGATTAGATAAGACACAATATGTTTATTGTCCAGATTCTGGCACATTGGTTTGATGTTTCACCACGTACACGCATGCACACACACACATGCATACACACGTGAAAACACACACACACGCACACGCACGCACGCACACACACACACACACACACACATGCACACACACGCAGTATACCTACTCTCACAAACAGGCCCACAGTCACATGCAAAATACAAATGAAAAGTAGGCCCAATATAAACAATAATATTGTTAAGCAGATACATACTCAGTATTCTGAATGAAACTCAATGGCATTCTGATGTATGCTCTAAGGTCATAAGAACACCCATAACAAGATGACCAAGACAGAAGAAGTTTGACGGATGATGTCAAGAAAGACCTCCTGTATCCCTCGAACTACGGATTCCTCTGAATACCGAGGCCGGTCCTGGCGAATTCGAGCTTTCCGTGTTATACTGTAGATATAACCGAAGAGCACCTAGTGTATTTTCATGTAACTGATCTTACGTAAGTCCTAAATCTTTTGCAAAACCATAGAAAGTCTAGTCACAGTCCTGGCAGCAACAGGCTGACACGCAACTTCGGTTAACTATCCTACAGTTCCAATTTAGCGCCCGCTGATTTTTTTTGTGGTCTGAAAAGAAAACTTTGCAGTCAAACAAAGTCATAGGGGACTATAATGTCATTCCTGTGCGAACCAAAACCCAAAGTCAGGACACAATAAAGAAAGGATGAATGGACAACAACTATTCTCGGTTGTTTTTGGCCAGTTGCAACTTCAAAACTTTAAAGCAGACACCATGTTCTGTTATATACGAGATAAGACGTCCTAACCTTTTTTAAAAAGTAAGGACACCATTGGGATATCAAGATGCTCTAAAGATACATGCCGGTCATTACGTTGTATTCTGTCTGAAGGCAAATGAATATGAGCGGACCAATATTCAGGTTCTGATGACCATTTTGGAAGACCACCTGCATGAGGTGAATGGCACAGTATTTATAGACCACAGTCCCTGGAAAAGAAACATCTGATGGGAAAGCATATATCATAATAGCAGAGGTTGATGGGAAGCAGGTGTTCTAAATTAATTTAAGTAATTATACGAGAATTTTGTGAAACACCAAAGGGCATTAACGATGCCAGGTAGAGGCAAATTGTCAAGGCAGCTTGTCAATTGATCAAACATTTACATTTGAAAAAGAAGTCTATCCCTCTGTGAATCTAGTTGGATAATCGATTTACGGGGGAAACACGGTCTAACTTGGTGACCTCTTGGCAACGACAACCCTCTTTTGTTTTATAATCATTGCCTAGGTCTATCTGCGAGTTCTGTTTAGGAGTCAGCTGGCAATAAGACTGTGTCACAGTACTGTGGGCTAACTTGTGTGTCTTCTCTGTTGATCGAATCATTTTCAAGCGACTAGCTAGGTTACTTGCTCAGTGCATGATATAGTTGATAGGCATATATCATTCTTCCAAATTTCTCTCAATCATGCTTGGTACCGTATTCCTTTAGCATGGCGTCATAATTTTGTCAAAGGGTTTAATAAAAGAGGTGTTTAATGTTTTTTTACATTTGGCCCTGCCTCATGATCAGAACCATCAGGGGAGTAACGGTCAAAGTTCTTTGCCATTGCAAATACAAGTTAGACGTCCATATCCCTTGTGGAGAAATTATTCTATCAAAGGTGCCAACTTGCTCTGAAAAACAAAATAAAAACTGTTTGGACCCTAAGAAATCACATGGGCAAGGGCTCCAAATGTACAGATCATACTGCCTAATACGTCTGGTACGGTACCAAGACTATTTGTGCAGAAATTGCAAAGTGACAAACACAATGAGCTTTAAATATAAATACATTTATAAGTTGGAATGTATTAAAGCAGGCAATAAAACAATTATACACAATTAAAGTAATACTTTAGTAATAATTACATACACTTAATGTCTTAAGGTAAACATTTTT
>NW_004797936.1:27016-27866 GCF_000002075.1 Aplysia californica | reverse complement strand
AAAAAACAAACCATGTGATGTCTTGCTTATCTTTATTTGGACCCCATCTCTGCCAATGTTCATTCAAATCCTTTCACAAACTTTTGATTTTTAGTTTTAGCAACAAAAAAATGTACAGAAAAATATGATTTCGGGGAAAAGGTAGGCCTATTTCAATTCAAAATTTGTTCTCAGAAGTTGTAAATCACTACCGTTCAAAAACATTTGAGAAGAAATCAGGGGCGGCTCATGGGGCTAAAAAGTGGACGTGCTCAATTAAGATATCGCGTGCTGAAGATAGTCAAGGGCAAAGTAAATGAGACGGTGTATAATTTTAGGATCTTTGAGTTGGTGAGGGAGGACCTTGTGCTTTTATTTTCATTCTTTTTACTTGTCGCTTTAATTTCTAGTACAAAATTTGTTTGTTAGCTAAACATCAATTCCGTTCATCCTGTATTGGAACTGAACACTCAAGTATAGTTGTTTTTTTCAGATCAAATGTACACATAAGAAATACAAATGCCACATAGCAAGTTCAAATGCTACATAGAAAGTTTCACGCCACATAAAAAGTTCAAATGTACAATAGGAAATTTTAGTGCACAATTGTGCGTAACAAATTCAAATGTACAAATAGCAAATCCAAATGTAACACAATAGCAAGTTCAAATGCCACATAGCAAATGCAAATATCGTCCACAAAGATTATTCAAATTGAAAAGCATTTTAATGTGCTCAAACTGAGTTGACGACAACCATAACCAGTTTAATTTTAAGGTGAATTGATCACTATTTAGAAAATCCAGAGGATGCTCCCGCGGAAAGAAATTCAGATAGGACTGAAGCAACAAGACATCAATATGCAGCATGG
>NW_004797936.1:0-25000 GCF_000002075.1 Aplysia californica | reverse complement strand
CCAAATGTAAGACAATAGCAAGTTCAAATGCCACATAGCAAATGCAAATATCGTCCACAAAGATTATTCAGATTGAAAAGCATTTTAATGTGCTCAAACTGAGTTGACGACAACCATAACCAGTTTAATTTTAAGGTGAATTGATCACTATTTAGAAAATCCAGAGGATGCTCCCGCGGAAAGAAATTCAGATAGGACTGAAGCAACAAGACATCAATATGCAGCATGGGTGATGCAGAACATTTAGCGGTATGAATTTGCTTTTATTGAGGAAGCTGGTAGCAAGCCGTTGACGAATAGAAACCAATGAAGAGCACGGAGTGGTCATTGCTTTGTTCGAGTAATGCAGGATCGAAGGGGACCGAACTGCACGATGCCATAGGCGCCTAATTTGCTGTCAGTGACGAGGGTGGCCTGGTCTTTCACGACTTCCAAGTAGAGGGAATGGCAGCTTTCGTTTCAACCCATCCCTCTCAGAAACTGGTCCGACAATCCCCACAACGAAGTATGCTTTGTATGTAACAATGCTCGTGCACAAAGGCAGGCTTTGAATGGCAACTCATCAATAGATTAGGGAAGAAATATCTACCCCCCCCCCCCCCCCTTCACACCTTTTCTTAACATCTGCGAGAGCGCTTGTGAATTTGGAAATACGATTTGAAACCGTGGCTCGGTGAAGCAAAAGACCAAATGCTCACTCAGCTTACTCATCAACAAAGGATGGTCACACTTGCCCAGAGGATGGAACATAAAACACAAGCTGTGATTATAGTGAAAATGGCAGCAGCCTTCAGATCAATGCAAGCCTATAAGCCATAGCATTTTGTAGTGCAACAATAAGTAAATAAAAGTAAACTTGGCTTTAGATTCCACTCAGTTAGTTCTATAATATACCCGCAGTATGTTGATTTGTATCATAACCATTCGTTTCTGTTAAACATGTGAGTTTATTTTCGGTTTTTAACATAATTTAACTATTACTTTCGTTTCACATGATTTATTCCTTGTGGCACCACACGGCTTACGTCTAACTTTTTCGTGGCTAAAAAAAACCCCAAACCCTTTTACTTCTTACCTTGATATACCTCTTATACGTTTAGCCTCCTTTTTAGTTTGAGTAAGAGTTTTACGGCACTTGAAACAAAATAAGGTCATATAAGTGCCGAAGATTAGTGGTGTTACAAGAGAGTAACAACAGACACAAAAAAAGAAGGAGGAGAGATCAGGATGATAGATGTTAGATAGGAAAGAAGGAGCAAACCATACCAGAGCACCCGTCAACCACCCACTTAGCCTCCTTTAACTCTAGTTCAAGCATATTTACATTTGAACTTGCTGTGTGGCGTTTGAATTTGCTATGTGTTACATTTGAGATTTCTATGTTTACATTTGAACTTGCTATTGTTGTATTAGGACTTTTTATGACGTCATTTGTATATTTGGATTTGCTAGGTGTAATTTGGTCTTTCTGTGCGGTCTTTGAATTTGTTATGTGTATATTTGAACAGAAAAAACTATACATGTAATAACTTTCACTACTCCTCTACAAAACCATTCAAATGCACAACTTATAGGACCGTCACGTTCACTTTCCTCAGGTTAGCGGTCACAGAGTCACTTAAAATAGTGGCAAGACAGACAATGAACCAATCACAATTCACATGAGCACTCCGCTGGATTGCTCCGGGGCTCACATAATATTGGCAAAGAATAGCGTACGGTTTATCGCGTTTACTTTTAGACTGCCTACTGTGGGCTATGTTTCGGCATTATTCGGCTGGAGCACATTTAAGATGTGCCGTCTTATTAATATTAATGTACCGCCAATCTCGTTACGAGTGTCGTCATCTCTTGGGTTATCCCCAAGAGCGATTTATAGGTCAGGTTACACTGTTGAGTATCGTATTATGTTTAGCTAAAGCGCGTGGACTTTGGCATGGCATAGTAGATGTTTTACGACGCCATAGACACAGAATTGGCAGTTATGGCGCCAGTGACTTCAGTGAGGACCTTGTTTTGATATAATATTTGGCTAGTGTTTGTTTCTGGCTTCTTTTATTTTATAATTGTGGGTCTTTTACGTAATAGAATATTTAAAAAAATTTGGGCGGCACTGCACGACCGTGCTCTATGGACGAACCGCGCCTGAAAGAAATATATATCTATTTGAGGCATAATACTTGGTAAAATGACGCAATAGTGGCTAAACTAAAGGAAAATATTTTCTTTAAATGATATTTTGAAGCTAAACCCTCATTTCAGGTGCAATCTCTTAGTTATAATTTAATAGCCCAAGGTACTTGTCTTAAAAATACGGGGATAGTGTTTTGAGCACAATGGCTAAACTACGAAACTGGCGCTCATATGACCTTATGCAGTTGCGAGCGCCGTAAAACCTCTACCGGTAGCCTAGATCTACTAGAACAAAACAAAAACCAAAAAAAATCGAAAACAACCACAGTAGTATTTATTGACGAATGACGCCAGTGTTATTGGCCTTGGTAGTCAATCTGGCGTGTAAGCGGTAGTGTTTTTAGCTTAGAGATAGCGTTCACAGCGTACGCCAAAGTCACTAGGGTAGTGTTTACAGCATGCGCAAAAATCACTACGGTAGGGGGCTAGTGGTTATGGCATGAACGTTTACGCCAAAACCACTACGGTAGTCTTTATTGCACGGTAGTGTTCTGAACGTGTTACACCCGGCGCCGCCTGCGGCATGGCAAGGTGAAGAGTAAAAATGGCCGCCAACTGTGGTCAAATCTCTGCGAACCAACTACAGTTTTTCTTTATAGAATTTTATAAGGCTGGGCTACGGTCTTTTTGTGTGTGTGTGTGGGGAGGGGGGGTGCAAGCAAGGGAGAGGGGAACGGGGACGTGGCTGTGTTGAAAGAGATGGGGTGAGCCTGGGGAAGGGACGAAGGAGAAAGGAAAAACTAAAAGAGAAAGAGAGAGAGAGAAAGACAAGGGGGGGGAGAGGGTGAAAGAGAGAGAGAGAGAGAGAGAGAGAGAGAGAGAGAGAGAGAGAGAGAGAGAGAGAGAGAGAGAGAGATAGTTTGTGGTCGACTGACGGATTGATAGACAAGGACAGAAAAAAAGACAATCTGATAAGGACTATTCATTTTTTAAAGCACTTTGTATTATAGTTTAAATCATCAATAAAAATTGGCAAAACAAGAAGAAAACGGTTGTCCCTAAAACAGAAAACTGTCAAACAAACAAGAAAAATAATTTTTCAAGATACAAAAAGAATTCATTATGATAAGAAATGGTGAGAAACAAAATATTTTTCTCTGAATTTAAAACAATGATTGCATGATTCTAAGCTAGATCTAGTGCCATACCTAGCTGCATGTGTACGGGTGAAAGTGAATGGCTTTAACTTGAATCTGCTTGTGCCATCTAGAGTGAGAGAAACGAAAAGCTGAAGAGGCCAACGGGCTTGGCTGCAATTGGTTCTGTGAGGAACAAACAAAATAGCACGCTTTCTAGTTGGCCACAGAAACGTAACGGAAGATTGTTTTCCTTCTAGACTACAGAGATTTAGACAGGTTTGCTTTCTCGGTGGATTGCCTG
Source organism: Aplysia californica (assembly GCF_000002075.1). NCBI lineage: Eukaryota > Metazoa > Mollusca > Gastropoda > Aplysiida > Aplysiidae > Aplysia > Aplysia californica. Next base: position 21,427 of record NW_004797936.1, on the reverse strand, counting down.
ATTTTGTGAGTTTTGGAAGTGAAACTATCATTGGGACAAGTGCAGGTTACCAAAATGGGCCTAGGAAAATGGCTCTTTTTCTCCAAAACTCGACCTGGCTGATATTGCAATTAGACTCCATTATTACTGGCTCCCTTCCCAATTGGAAAAACTTCTTGTACCCTAAGTAGAGTCTTTGAAGTGCCACCCGATTACCAGACTACATGACGTATAGCACTGAAGGCTTTCCAGTCTACTCAGTAACACTGTTTGTTCTTCTTTTTTTTCCGTTCCCCTTTCTTCTCTCCTACACTGGTCTTTGCAAAATTGTATTTTCAAGACCAGACTTGTTTTGTAGCATTACCATTCCCGATTCCCTTTCTTTGCAATTCCCGAGTGGGGAGAAAATGTCTATCAAGTACCTAGGTCTTTCTTCTGAGACGCTGAATTCCTTTCAACCCTCGCTGACCCTGGCTCAGACTGGCATGGTCGGAAGCCCGCCTCCCTCCTAAATGATTTAAGGGGGGGGCGTAAAGCTTCTACAGTTATATTTTAAGAGAGAGAGACAGACAGACAAACAGACAGACAGACAGACAGACAGACAGTGAGATGGAGAGAAAGAGAGAGAGAGAGAGAGAGAGAGAGAGAGAGAGAGAGAGAGAGAGAGAGAACCTTGTCTCTCTTTCAACTTTTCAAATGTCGGAACTTCTAGGAACATAAGGCCGGTTTCAAAGAGAGGAGAAACGCCTATTCGTTTTTCACTTTATCAAAACATGTCCGGCGTAGATAATTTAGGTGAACAAATTTTCATACTTTCCCTTCTTCCTTTTTTGGGGGGTAAGTGTCTTACGGCGCTCGCAGATGCATATGGTCATGGATGCGCAGGACACATTTTCAGTTTGGTAGGAATTAATTTTGAATCTTGCCCAAGGAGCGGCTGCAGCCTCCTCTTACGGATTTTAGGATCACCAATGGATCTTAAACGTGCACAACTTGCAAGCGCGATCCCCGAGTTTTTTTGGTCCTTATCCGAGAAGACTAGGTGTTATATCTTACCTACCCTGCGATCAGGGGTGTAGCTGAAAGACAGCAATAAGAAGGGCTGTTTGAAAATTAAAAATGAACATGCATTTTCATGTACTCTAACTGGCTTACCCTACTACTACTAGCTCTGATTCAGTTGTTTTTTTCTCCAAATTTTGATATCATCTATCTATAGAGTACTCACTGTGCTTGTAAGCTAGTAGACTTAGCCAAATGTAGCTCTATAGTTACAGGAGCGTGTTGACGATGGAGAGAAAAAGAGGGGAAAAGGGAAAGGGGTTCTTGTACATGTATCTCCGTCCGTCTCTCTTTCTGCTTTCCACCTTCTCCTCATCCCCTACCCCCCCCCTCTCTCTCTCTCTCTCTCTCTCTCTCTCTTTCTTTCTCTCTCTACCCCTCCCCCACATTTCTCTCTTTCTCTCTCTTTATCTGTATGTATGCGTGTGTTTTGTATATTAATGCATGTAATATACTCTTTTCATGTACATATATATTATATATATATATATATATATATATATATATATATATATATATATATATATATATATATATATATATATATGTAGCGTTGAAGAAAAGTTAAATTTTACTGTATGTGTTTTACAACCCTGTTAACACAATTTAGATCAATTAGGTGGCGGGGTTCCAACTGTGCATGCCAGGGCCAACCTGGGCTGATAGGAATACATGTACTCGATAAAATTCTCTAGACTTGGGAATCGGACTCGGGTCTCCTGCATGAGACAGAGGGAGAGGACCGCCTGTCACACGACAGAAACCGGAACTCTCTCTCTCTCTCTCTCTCTCTCTCTCTCTCTCTCTCTCTCTCTCTCTCTCTCTCTCTGTGTGTTCACGTGCGTGTGTGTGTGTGTGTGTGTGTGTGTGTGTGTGTGTGTGTGTTCACGTGCGTGTGTGTGTGTGTGTGTGTGTGTGTGTTCACGTGCGTGTGTGTGTATATGTGTATCTGTTGTCCCAACTCTGGAGCAATTCAAGCCAAAGTTATCGACAGTTACTGTTGAATGATTGATATTACATTTCAAAGTAAGTGAGTTGAAACATGCAGATGACATCTCACATAATGTACAAAATTCTCATCGTCGAATGTTAACAATAGGATGGGATACAATTTTCCCTGTAACTAAACTATCCTTGGACGGTATGTAGATTTTAAAAGGGCCTGTCATATGTATCAGTGCTTGACAAAAGGAAGGGTGAACGACATAGCAGTAAATTTGCAAGGACAAGAACATTGACGCTGTTCGGCGCTCCGAAGAGACCACGTCAAAGACATCAGTACATCGTCGCATTCAGAGTGTTGAGCTCCACCTTTCATAAATTTTTGTTTACAGAAATTTTGAGACAAAATCTCGATTTGAAGGCATGTCATATTTTGATATAGAAAGGTATTTCATGTGAACACACCAGGGAACGGATCAAAATGTGTCGATCGTTTTTTAGGTGTCGTGCTAATAATAGGCCTTTTCATTCATGAAAAGAGTGGTTTGGCGATGAAGTCCACTTCTATCTGAAGCAGGGGCGAAGGCTGACTTGTTTGACAGGGTAATCAAAGTGAAACGGGACCAGATATGGCCTGTAGATATGACACAAGAATCTTACTCGAGGCGGCGACTCTGAGTTGTGAATGAAAACAAATCCGGAATTCATATTGTATGTTCAACCGCCAAAATAAAATTAAATATCAGTTCCAACTAAAATTAAATTTAACTTTAGATGTGAATACATAAACACAAAACAAAGAAGCAGAGGCGTCAGTACTAGATCTATATGTTATAGATCTACCAGTGAGTCTAACTCTTTGGTAGAACATGACAATTAATTATCATTTTTTAAATTTTTCATTTGGCTGTTTTTGTTAGCCTTCCGCGGCCAGGAGCTGGTGTCATAATCGAGGTCACGATCTGATTATAGGACGGTAAAAAGTCGAGGGAAAAAAGCAAGCACTTGCAACAGTGAAGAGATTGTTAGGAGTTAGTTCCCCTCACATTTGTGAGGTAGACTCGACCAGTGTTAGTTAGCTTACATTGGGCTTGAGATTGATTTTAACTGTGACCCCAAAGGGGTGAACAGGGCATATGTGGCAATGAAACAGCTTAGACGGCTATGCACATGTTCCCTTCAACTATATTGGTGGACTCTTCCAGCCTCACTTTAAGCTTACTTAATCAAAGCTTTCGACTGCTTATGGAGTGGCCCGAGAGGGGTGAGGAGGCTATTTCTGTGGCCGTGAAGCCGTTTTGAATGTTAGGCATACTGTTCATTGTTGATTACGAACGTCTTTTGACATTTAATTTAAGAGGTTTACGTTTATGGATGAATTTGACAGCGACAATGTTTCAAAATTAGGAAGGGAAGCAGTGATTATTTGATTATATAGACGCTTCGCCCCTGATCTGAACGGAGACGTGAACCTAAGAAATAACATTTACTGGAGTTAAGAAAAAAATAGACAACGTCGTTTACCGAAACCTGCACACACACACACACACACACACACACACACACACACACACACACACACACAAAACACACACACACACACACACACACACACACACATACACACACACACAGAATGCTACAGCGTGGGTTGAATCGAGTCAGTACAGATTAATTGGTCCGGGCTGGTTCATGGTTGAAGACGATGGTGCTGTAACAGTGACAGCAGATCGTTGTCTGAAGATTTTGAATCTGTTGCGAAGATCACAGCGAGAACATCAGTCGTTCAGGCAAGAGGGAGTAGCTCTGCACACTGCAGCTGTGGTCAGTGAGTAGAACCAGAATCACTTCAACTAAAGTCGCGGGATACGTTGTGTCAGAACTTGACGGTATGCCTACCCGAGCCCATGGACTTCCAATTATGGGACTACCTTAGTAGAGACTTAAAGTTAAAGATTAGATGTGTGGTCAGACTTTTTCCCTCCTTTGTGAACTGAGGCAAAACGTAAAACACCTTGCTCGACAAAATCTGCGTGAGCAGTGCCAAAAGGTAATAATAGGTGATCATAGGCGGGGATTTTGTGAAAAATTGATTATTTTTTAAAATATTCCTGATTTTCTCTCATCATACTCGTTTTTTTCGATGCTGGTCCAGTGATATATCAATATTTTTGTTGTTTTTAATGATAGGAAAAAAGTCAAAGCCTATGATCACTGAAAATTCGTTTGTAAAAATTTTAGTATGTATGTAAAGTTTGAGGTTTGAATTTTAATATTTTCTGTGGAAAACGATTTCCCCCGCAACATGGCCAAACATCCAAGATGGCCGCCATGGAAACCAAATTTTTCATAAAACTCGACAAATACCGTCATGATTCTTCTAATTAGTCTATAATTAGCCTATAGAGTCTATCACCTTTAAAAATTGAAAGAAAGTCAAACCCCTAGAAAATTCCTCGTATCGTGTACATAACCCCTTAAATTGGAATGCTGCACGAGTGGGTATTGCTTTTTCAATTTCCTTTTCGAAGCTACTATTATTATAGATCTTGGCAGATCTGTATGCTGCTACCTTAAAAGCAAAATTATTTTCACCAATGACGTAATTCAATTGTGTGACTCGTCTCAACAAACCAGCATCGCATGACGTAATGCCAATATTACCCATGTCCCATAATGCTCTTGTCTCAAGATTCAGGAGGAATCAGGACATCGCTCATTCAAGACTCAAGACTCGTTTGCCGGATGACAGACTAGAAAATCTAGATCTATATCTAGATATAGAGTCTAGATTCTAGATCTAAATTTAGATTTCACACATCAAGACGAAACTTTGTATGACAACGCTTTACCTGTCGTGTTACAGCCTTCCTGTGTTCGATCAAAGTAAGTAGAATCTAGACACTCCTGTACAATTTTGCGGTCCCGATAAGGGATACATAGATCTATACTCGTTTTGACCCCACCAACGATTACTTCTGGTTCTAAATGATTACCTTTTGATGCGTGCGCCGATAGGCCTCTATGGAGAGATAGCCAATCAAACCTAGATTTTAGATCTAATTGCAAAACATCAAGTTATGGTTAAACCCCCCTTGCCTTGTTAAATGAGGGAAATTTCACTGCTCATTTTCTAGGCTAGATCTAGATCTAGATCTACACTCTAAATCTCTCTAGAATCTAGATCTAGACTCTACTGATAAAACACGATACAGAATATTTAAATCAATATCGATATCCAGTAGTCTTTGCTTGTGTAATTTAGAATCTAGAATCTCGGGCGCTTTTTTGCTAGTTCCCACCCCCTAGATCTAGATCTAGAATCTAGTCTAGATTCTAGATCTATATTATATATATATGATCTAGATTTCTAGATCTAGATCTAGATCTAGATCTAGATCTAGTAATTTAATCGTAATTTGCAAAATTACACTCGATTTGGCATTCGTAATGTAGATCTAGATCTAGACTTAGGTTAAATTACTAATCTACATCCAAGTAATCGATTTTTCAGATTTACATAATTAAACACTAGTCTAGATCTAGATCTATGCATTGGGCGTTAATTGCAATCATGAAGTGCGTCTGGGAAATTTCTGTCGTCCAAACTGTCGCCATTGTTGTTTTGGTCGGAAGTGAAAGTACAATTTGGCCAACCGTTCTTTGGTTGCCAAATTGGAAATTGAACCATTCTCTAGATTCTCTTCTAGATCTAGCCTACCAAAAGAGGGAGAGAAAGAGGGGGGGGGGAGAGGAGGAGGAGGGAGAGAGAGAGGAGGAGGAGGGGGAGATAGAGAGAGGAGAAAGGGGGTGGGGAAGAGAGACAAAGAGAGAGAGAGAGACAGACAGACTGAGACAGAGAGAGAGAAGAGGTGGGGAAGACAGAGAGAGAGAGAGAGAGAGAGAGAGAGAGAAAGAGAGAGAGAAGACAGACAGATGGACAGAGGGAGTGAGAGAGGGAGTGAGAGAAGAGGGGGGAGATATATATAGATCTATATATAAAGAGAGAAGAGGGGGGAAGGGAGAAAGGGGGTGGGGAAAAGAGAGAGAGAGAGAGAGAGAGAGAGAGAGAGAGAGAGAGAGAGAGAGAGAGAGAGAGAGAGAGAGAGAGAGAGAGAGAAGTGTTTTACGACGCTCCTGAACTATGAGTCTGGTTTTCTGTTCGTTTCGTTTTGTAATCTCACCTGATGATGATTTGGCTCAACATGACCTCTAGGTCTTACTTGATCAGAAATCGAATAAGGTTTCTTTCTCTAGCGCTAGCGATGTTGACAGCTCGGCGTCAGCGATCAGAAATCAAGTTCTAAAGGCTAACTCGCCCGCCGTGTTGTCCCCCACATCACCACACCCTACTGTGCGTTCCATCTGCTTGCGCACGTCATACATTCGCTCCTTCCATCACAGCACTGTGACCTCTCCATCCCGGCATCGGAGAAAAAGGCCAGTAAAAATTGACATCGAACCCGGACAAGAAAGATAACAACCAATTTTTACGCCAACTTGAACTTTGAGCCGTTAAGTACTACCCCAAAAAAATTCAATCAAAATCACCCTTGGAGAACATGCTTAATTTTAACCGTAAAAAGATCAAAAAGGTCAATTTTCGAATTCGTTAAAAGATATCATTATTTATTCAGAATGAGAGATAGTCAAATGAAACTCAAAAATATTTTATTTTTAAAATTGACTGAAAAGTTATCACTTAATTAGCATTTAAAGATTACGATAGGTCAAGGTCAGTGTCAAGGTCATCTTTAAAAATAGCTCAAATATGGTCGTGTTTGGTATCAAATTCAACGTTTCAACAAGAAAAACTCAGAATTAATGTTGTTTATGCAATTAACTTTCATTTAAATTACTTATTGGCGGTAAACACATGCTTGAGATAATAAATAATGTTAAACGTTTAAAAACAAAAAGATATGGTGTGGTCATATAAACCTCAAACATAAATCTATGTACCGGCATAGCATGCAGCTCGGCTTTTGTATGCCAAGCTTCATGAAAATGTGTTAGTAAACATGGGAAGATAAGTAAAAATAGTAAAGTTAGGGCGAAATAAGACCTTTTTGTGATTTCACATTTGGAACTCCCCCCTTCCATTTCTAACCGATTGTTCGAGTTATGGTCATAAGTGTATGACTTCCGCTGTGCATGAGTTTCCTTCTTCTAGACTGGTTGCTGTGAAGAGCTATAGAGTCCTTCCTACCCTTGTTACGGCCTAGTTAGGGAACTTAAGAAGAAGCCTGTTTACGTTGATTTGTAGAGAGCTGGTGCCCTTCCACCCCATCCGCGTCGTAGGCCAGGCATTTAATGTGTAAACTAGAAGATACTGAGCTCGGCGGTTCCTTCCCTGAGCCCCAATTTAAACTGTGTCGTTTCTGAAGCATTTTCATACTGTCCTCTGCAATGACAATATATACTGCAAGGGATGTTGTACTTGCAGCAAGTACATGATTTGCACGGTGCTCTTACACGAACAGCGGATTTCACGTAGCAGTTCATCTGGGGCCAGAGCATTGTCAGTTATCACTGGACTCACAATGTTGTTACTCACAGTGAAGTCGTAATCAACAAAGTCAAAGACAGTGCGCAGATTAAGCTATTTACTGACCTGGAGATGCACTCTACGGGCATGGAATTGTGTGGCTCTTTCTGCTGGAGCCTTACATTCAAGTGGCACGTATTTTAGGGAGATGAACTGTTGATATCGAAGATCATTAAGGCTCAGGTTTTGCGGTCCACTGCAGTAAAAGAATGACAAGAACTTGACTCCTATGTCTGTGATGTCCTTTGCATTGGCATCTGTTTGTCCCCAAATAGAGGTCTTCTGTTGCCAGTGCTCTGACCTTTGCAAAAGCTTGAAAACCTTAAGCTTACCCATGCCGAAGACAGCAGACTTTGTGTCACATCCTGACACGACATGTGCAACCAGGATACAGCAGCACATGTTCTCACCTATGGTCATTTTAACTGCTTGAATAGAAATTATTTGAACGTTACTTGGCTTCAGATATGTAGACTTTCATGTCTGTGCTCACATGATACAGAAGCTTTACCAGTATATCTGTACCATTAGCCAAGACAGCCAAAGGTAAACCTTCATCTGCAAACTGTAACACTTTTCTCTCAATGGGTGTGTCCGCATCCCCTTCTTCTTTGGCAAGAGCAATACAAATGTCCTCTTCTTCTAATGACGACCCTAAGAGTCGCACCAATGCTTGCTTATTCTGAAGATTGGTACGGAACGAATCTTTGTCAGTCTACAGATTTGTGATGTAATGACGATCAACGACTGAATGTGGTGTGTACGCAGTCTTCCTTCTCTTTTGCTCTGGTGCTTTTGTAGTTATCGTTTAACAACTATCAAAGACGACACAAAATTCAATATTTGGTGTCCTGTTGTGGAGCAGACAATTGACGAATAGCTGACACAATGTTTCTACTGTTCCAACCTTTGTCCAGTTAAGACAATGAAGCATGTGGATGCCATCATACATCAGATGATGAGACTTGTCGTTGACATCATTTACAACAATGTTTGGGGACACGTTCATGATGTGATTGGCCAGGAGCGTGAGCAGATGTACAAGGCACATGTGGTGGAGTGTGAGCAGATGTACAAGGCATGTGTGGTGGAGTGTGAGCAGATGCACTTGGCGTGGGTGTGCGTAGCACCTGTGAAGGCTGCATCTTCTGTGTGTTCAGGACAGCATCTTTATTTAGGGGAAACAACCCCAATTTTTCGAACCCCTTTCTTCCAATCTCCTGAGTTGTAGCTTTCAGGTATGCTGTCCTGAATACCTCAGGAAATGCAGCCTTTGTGACCACTTTCCCGGCATGTTTTAATTGGTATGCACTCACCACTTCACCCCAGTGATGCTTCATGCTCGCAAAGAAAGCTAGGTCAAGGGGTTGAAGGAGGTGAGTAGCATTTGCCTGAAGGCAATAAGGGATGACGTCTGTGGCCAGACAGGCGTCACTGACCCGTTTCGTTTTGTGGGTGGATGACCCATCTAAAAAAAGGACAACCGGTCTCTTCACCCCACTATCATCCAGAAACTTCTTAAATACATTTTCCACCCAATCTGCAAATAAATCCCCCGTCATCCTCCCACTTTCGCTCAACCCAACAGAACACTCTTTGAAGTGTTCTGTTGGGTTGACTGTAAGTCTCTGCCGAGGCATGACAATTAAAGGAGGCACAAATGTGCCTGCTGCTGAGCAGCAACATAAACGTGTTATTTGAGCTTTTGAGCTCGTGGTCACTTGGTACAAATGTCTATCCCCCTTGACAGACTTTGGGCTTTGGGGCCATTATATTTTTCTTTGATTTTGCACATAGTGCAAACCCTGTCTCGTCAACATTAAATAAACGAGTGGGGTCCTCCAGCAGGTGTTCGTTCACTTTTTCCAAGTACTTTTCCATTGCGTCGAACCATGACGACACCTGCTGGGACGAAACCAGGGCTTTCTCCATTCCCAGGAGACTTGGGGATCTTTTCGTCAGTTCGGGATGCCTTTTCATAAAATCGTGATACCTGAGAAAGCAAAAGAAATATAAATGTTTTTTAATGCCGGTAAAGGCCAGGTGGTTCTGAGGTAGTGTGTTTAACTCTGAGTCAGAGGGTTCTGGGTTTGAATCAACGTAAAGCCACATTCATTTTCATAATTGCATTTTTCTGTGCCTGCCGGTGCCCTGACCGAGGACCGAGCCTGCCATCTCCTAAAATGGCCATGTTTGAGTCGATGCTAGTATGTTTTCTTTGATGAGTACAAAGAACAAACAAGAATAATATCTAACACCCACCACGACTTCCCAGGCGGGTTGTTGTTGGCGAACCTGGGCTGCCCTTCTTCCAGCTGATTCAGATACTCTTGTATCCCGAGACAGAAATCTTTCCTCGTCAGCCCGAAACCAACTCTTGCCGTCTGGATGGCCCAGTCCGAAAACTGAAGCAGAAGAATAACTTAAAAGAAAACGTACCTGTTATAAATCGTCCTAAAATATGGATGTACCAATCGTACTGCAAACATGTAGGTGTCGTCTCTGACATGACCATTGTTATGTTGTTTTAGTTTTAGTAAGAGTTTTACGGCACTTGCAACACAATAAGGTCATATAAGTGCCGAAGAATAGAGGTGTTACAAGAGAGTAACAAACACAAACAAGAAGGAGGGGAGATAGAGATGATGATACATTTTTTATAGAAAAAAGGAGCAAACTACACCAGAGCACCCGCCAACCACTCACTTGTTATGTTGAAGTGAACAATAAATGCAAAGGAAAGCAAATGAAAGATAGGAAAACAATGAAACACATAAAGCATACCATCTGAAAGTACAAAATATGTATATTTCTATACTGTCAGCAATATAGTATTTAGAGAAAGTGTGTCCCACAATTATTGTTCCACCTTGACTATGTCAACATTTTAAACACAGCAATAATTTACTGCGGTATTCAGCACAAGCCACAAGCCAGAAAATTAAGTTCCCTTTCAACCTACCTTTGTTTCTTTTTGTGGGGAAAGAAATGTCCGTGGCTTTGGTACCACAGTCGTTTTCCCTTCTAACTTATGCTTTAGGGTTGTTCGAGGTACCCCAAGTTCACGGACTGCCTGTCTTACGGCCATTCCACTCTTGACAGCCTCCATGGCATTTTTTATGCGTGTCTGACAGTCACACATGATTGCTGATAAAAAAAGAAAATAAATATAATTCAATCTTATTTGAGTTAGTTTTAGATCTAGTAAGAGTTTTACGGCACTTACAAAACAATAATGTCATATACGTCCCGAAGATTAGAGGTGTAACAAGATAGATCGTGTAACATACACAAAAGAGAGGAGATCTTCAGAAGGACGATAGATGTTTGATAGGAAAGAAGAGGAACAAACCTCACCAGAGCGCCCACCAACTCCCACTATTTGAGCTCATGCCCTAAAATCAATATTTATGCCCTACATAGAGATCTAGAGTAGATGTAGGCTAAATATTAACAATGTATAGATAAACAAGACCCATTAATTTTGGCTATACATTGGCCAGATTGACAATATTTCTTTCCTTGAAATAAAATTAGGGAATTCCTAAAATTAGCATAATAATGTGTAATCCCTGAGAGCCCTTAACTTTGGTTACACGTTAGCTTAAATGTCAATATTTCGTTTCTAGAAATAAAATAAGCAAGGCTGGGCGACGATTCTGGTCTAATGTTTATTGTGTGGTCCACCCGCCCAACCCAATCCTTATCGGTTTGTTCCATCCTCCCATCCCGGGCGGGATGGCCAAACCCCTCCCCAAAACAGTCAGTGCTGTCCGCCCACCCCTTCAATCTGCCCAACCGGGCAACCACTATCACAGGGATCCCCGGAATGCATGACTCATGCTTTGTCATAACCCAAAATACGTTCATTTGCATATTTGGCTGTTCACGCATGCGCTACCTGGTTAGAGCTCGTCACGTGATAATTACAGTTTGAGATAACAAAATGGCGGACTTACCAGAGGTTGAAAGTCGTCTCAGCTCTGGTTCGCAAAATAACGGCCAAATCAGCAGACCATTCAAGGTCAAGAAACTGGACGTAATACCAAAGGATTGAAATTATGCATTGTTCTTTCTTTGTCTTTGTAAAGTGTTTTACGGCGCTCACAACTGCATAAGGTCATATGAGTGCGCGGGACACACCAATTATTTTCAGTTGGTAGGACATTTTGAATTTTCCCCGGGTGGCGGCCGAAGCCTACTCTTATCGATTTTAGACCACCAAGGGTTCTTTAACGTGCGGTATTTGCACACGGGCCCTCCGAGATTTTTCGCCCTTATCCGAGAAGGCTAGGTGTAGATCTTTCCTACCAGGACCGGGATTCGTACCCACGCTCATAAAATAATGGTTTGGCTTCAAGCGCAGACGCGCTGTCCATTCAGCCGTCAGAACTTCCGTCAACGAAGCGTAGATTAACCTTTATAATTTTTCAGACGGCGACGCGGCGTTTTATATAGCACTGTCGCTAATCGCAACGCGGAGTTTTATTTAGCACTGGCGCTAATCGCAACGCGGCGTTGCAAATAGGCACTTCCAATTTTATTCAAGCCACAGAAAAGGGGATATTACATTCTAACTGAGAGGCAGACATCACACACAAAATCAAGCTCCTCCAGTTGCTCATCACTCATCCCAAGCACATCTATACTCTTCACACATTTCTTGTGAAACCACCTCTTACACAAGTTACATCTAACCCACTCTCTGGCCTCTACTGTTATTTATACCTTCCACGACACTCACAACGTTCATTCACATCCTTTCGTCCGGGAAAGACATCACTCACACTCACATCAGAATCATCACTCAAATTATGCATAGATCTAGCTTCACCTTCACTCTCACTGCTACAACTACTGCTGCTCACCTCAAACCTGACGAGTTTTGCAACCTTCCCCTTTCCTTTACCCCCCGTTTCCCCATTTTCTCCTTCTTTTTCATACTCTCCTCAGCTCTCTTTTTCTTTTTTTCAGTCTTTCTCTGCTTTTCTTCTTCATGTTTTCTTTTCTTCTCTTCTCTCTGTCTCTTCTTCTCTTCGTTGGCTACTTTCTTTTCTTCCTTCTTCCTCTCCTCACTCTGTTTTGCCTCTTCCAATTCTTTAAAATATTGCACGGTTTCGTCACTCGTTAAAGCCCTATTTGGCACAACCTTTCGCAACACTCTTCCTTCCCTCGCAGGCCCATGAGGGGTTTGGGAATTCAGGAAATCATTTATGTCAAGAAAGACAGAAATGGCAGCACACACAGGGGAAGGTTGAGATGAAGCAAAAGATGTGGAAGGAGTGCACTCAGCTGAGGTGGAATGTTGATGAAGGGAGGAAAAAGATGTGGGAGGAGTTCACTCAGCTGAGGGGAAATGTTGATGAAGGGAGGAAAAAAATGTGGAAGGAGTGCACTCAGCTGAGGTGGGTTGTTGATGAAGGGAGGAAAAAGATGTGGAAGGAGTGCACTCAGCTGAGGTGGAAGGTTGATGAAGGGAGGAAAAAGATGTGGAAGGAGTGCACTCAGCTGAGGTGGAAGGTTGATGAAGGGAGGAAAAAAGATGTGGAAGGAGTGCACTCAGCTGAGGTGGGATGTTGATGAAGGGAGGGAAACATGTGGAAGGAGTGCACTGAGCTGAGGTAATACTCCGACACGGAATAGTACAGGACAGGGATACCTCTGCAGTGAAAGAGGCACTAGATCTAGAAGGACAAGCAAAAGGAGATGGCCTGGAGGATAGACGTTTGTTCTCCTTCCAAGCAGTGTAAAAAGGATCATCCAGGAGGTCATACACCCTCCCGCAAGATGGGTGGCAAATTTCACCTTTATCTCGTCTGTCATGATTCACTCCAAGACCTTTAACTTTTCTGCCGGAGAAAGCGAAGAAGGAATCCTCATAGGGGCAGCTGATGAGGATGATTGTGACGTAGATGGTGCTGATGATAGAGAAGGAGATGAAATTGGTGGCATAGAAGATGAAGTTGACAGAGATGATGTTGGGGAGCCAACAAGAAAGTTGGAAGCCATCATTTTCTTGATACTTAAGACAACTTCTTTGCAGAAGGGAAAGAGGCCTGCCTTTCTTTCTAAAGCCGGCCCTTGTCATCTTTGCGGTACACGATTTTGTGTAAGCTTCCTTAAATACCAAGGCAAATGATGACCTTTGTCACGGAGGTCCCGGGATTTTTTTCCTGGAAGTCCATGACAGCTTCTCCCCAGTGGTGCTTTATGCTGTCAAAGAAGGACACGTGAAGAGATTGGAGCTGATTAGTGGCATTCTATTGAAGACAGTACACAATTATTCTGTTCTTCAAGCAAAAGTCACTCGCCTGTTTGCTTTTGTGGGTACTTGCCCCATTTACGAAGAGAATCAAGGCCGTCTTACTTTGCATTCATCCAACCTTTTCACAAACACACGCTCCAACCAATCTGCAAACAACTCACCAGTCATCCATCCATCCACTTTCACTCAACCCAACAGAGCAGTCCCGGAAATGCTCTGTTGGGTTCACAGTCAAACCCTTCCCTGGAAACGCTGCAAATGGAAAAATAAAATGACCAGTGGCTGACATACAACATAATGGTGTGATCTGATGTTTTGTTGATGAGGTGTTGAGATATAAATGCCTGTCTGTTTTACAAGATTTGGGGGCCAGCACCCTCCTGGACTTCAGGCACAATGGGAAGCCAGACTCGTCAGCGTTGTACGAGCGGGCTGGCTCGTCCAACAAAGAAGGATCCTCCTCCTGGATGAAGTTCTCCAGGGCATAGAACCAGTGCTCCACTTTCGTCGGGGTCACAACAGCCCGCTCAGACCTCAGGGCACTCGCACTCCTCTCTGTGAGCTCTGGGTGGCGTTTCAGGTAGTCATAGTACCTGTGAAAAAGCAGTGATCTTATTGACCATGTTAAAACAGGGAGGGGGGGGGGGGGTATTAACCTGTTCTTATTCACAGTAAAGTTGTAAATGGGCTGATTTATCAATGTCATGCTCATACTGGGCTGGAACAACATAGGGGGAACTGCTGCTTTTTCTTTCCTCATCCCCTCCCTACTATCGTCATTTTTCTTTAGATCTACTTCTTTTGTACGTTTATCACTCTCTTGTGAGTTATTTCCGCGGTGTCTTGATAGTCGAAGCAGACTTTGTACTGTTTTAAGGCTAGAGAGGTGAGCAGAGTAAGCCTGATTCCCCGTTTGGACAAGTTCTCTGTTGATATCCACACCTTGGCGTTCAATTTGACGGTTGCGAGTTCCGTAAAACCTTACTAAAACTAACCGACAATTTTAAAGCATTTTTAAAGATCGGAACAAAATGCTAAGTTTAAATATTCATAAATGGAAGGAGGATTCATCCGACATCGACTCTGAATTTTGGAGGAGAGTATTAACTTGCAGCAATGAAATTGCAAAAGAGCAAGATACTGTGGATCTGGTGAATAACAGTTTAAAAACCCACTGGGGGTCAAGTCCACCACCACATTCAAATATATGACGATGTCACAGAATAATTGTCTTACCAACTGTTCCCTGGTTTGTTGCTGTTTTTGAATCGCAGCTGCGGTTCATGGAGCTGGTTCAGGTAGCCCTGGATGTTGTTGAGGAAGTCCCTCCTTGTTCGACCAAAGCCAGCCTTCGCCATATTGATGGCCCACTGGGAAAACTAGATTACAGAAGAGAAAGAAATGAACAACTTTATGACTGCTGACAAAGAACTGTTTTCGTTTAGCCTATTGGAGGTTAACCACAAAACAGCCACACCATTGATTATGATTACCACACGACTTGTAGCCTAAAATGGTATGACAGGAATCCAGGGGAAACTATACTGATGGATGAAGACCTTCCTTACATAGACAGGACAATCCAGACCAGGATGGACAGTGGTGTATCATCCAAAGCTGTACTGGAAGAAGGCCTACCCCAGGGTTCTTCTCTGAGCTGCACACTCTTCCTTGTTTTCACCAACGACCTGCCTGAGATACTGAAATCGGAGAAGGCCCTATATGCCGTCTATCTAGCCATCTGGCATTCAAGTAAACAATGACATTAATTTGCTTAAAAGATCACCAAATATAATAATAAATCATTACGGACCATAATTTTTCTTTTGTTTTGGATCGCTCTTTGAGAATATGGACATAAAGCTCTGACTGTGTGAGAGAAAAGGCATTCTTTAATCTATCTGTACGCCCTAGAGTCAATTTGTTACCCTGGGATTGTATTCTTCACATTTTAGAATGCTTTTAGTTCGAAGATCTCTTTGAAACTTTCAGTATTTCGAAAAAAATATCATTTTGACAGACTGCTATGCAAAGCGCACGGTTGGATTAACGAGTAAATTTCCTCTTTGAAAAGTGGTGACTCAGAAACGATAGTAAAACGCGACGTACGAATAGGGTTTATTATTGGCGTCCCATACTTGATGTGAAAAGTAGACCTTTTCTACCCGGCAGCAACTGAAAAGTAATGTTTGCACAAATAAATTTTATGAAGCCCACACACGATCAAATAGTTTGATGGTTTGGCAGAAAATATCAACTGAAAACTGATCCGTCAAATATTTGACATCAAATTATTTTGACCATCAGACACGTCCATACACGATCAAAAACCTATCAAAAAGATTTGTGTCAAACATATTTGATCAAACCATGAAACAAATTTGAGCGTTTATGGGGCACTTTACGCTCATAAAAGCCAGCGTGCCTAGTCCCCGAAAACGGGCTCGTGTTTTCCTACATTTCGTTTTGTTCTTGCGTATTATTTTTTTGTTTACGTGTGAACATAATGTAGACTATCAATGTGACGGTAACGCTTTTTCAACTGGGATTATTGCGTCGAACGTCACCACAGCGCCTTTCACTTCATCCACCCCGTGACAATGACAGTGGGTGGTTGGCGGGTGCTCTAGTGTGGTTTGCATCTTCTTTCCTGTGAAACATCTATCGTCTTTATCTCCCCTCCTTCTTTTTGTGTTTGTTACTCTCTTGTAACACCTCTAATCTTCGGCACTTATATGACTTTATTGTGTTGCAAGTGCCGTAAAACTCTTCTGAAAACTAAACTGACAATGACACTAATGACAATGTTATGTTATGACTTACTTGTTGAGTCTTGAGTCTTGAAGTAGATCCAGAACTTGGAGATGTTGGTTGGACCCCACCTAATGGTGTTCTAGTAGATCTCAATTAGCCGATGTTGCTTCTTTCCTTCTCTCAGCTCCAGCCTGCGAATGGCAGTTAGTTCCCCCTTGCCGGAAGTTACGTGAAGTATCCGTTTGGCCTACGTCACAACGACTATTCTAAAGGTGCGTTCACTCTACATGTCCTAATTGCACAACATTAAACCCAAACTGGGACCGCGAAATGTTCTTCATCGAAAATGGGCTGCTTCCTTCAGCTATTTCGCACCGGAGAGAAGCGAAAATACGAAAAAATTCGACTGCCTCCAATAACACTCAAGATAGGGGACAAAGCTAAGAATAAAAATCAATTTCAAACCGCCCAAATCCTAAGGCCTATACCATACCTAGACAAATCTGTATTTAGATTGTTTAGTCAGTTTTGCCGCTGAATTTAACTTCCACTTGAGTCGTACCGCAAGACTCAAGCGTCTGAAGACTGATATTAACGAGTCACATGGAATTGAAAGAGATAGCTCGTGTATGTGCTCTAATGTTTTTAATCAGGCGAAGGAAACATAAAAAACGATTTTGGATTCACCCATTTACCAGTCAACGGTTACTGAAAGGGTAGTTTTATTTCTTACAGAATAATCTTTCAAAGCTTTATTGTACAGCAAATGTTTGCCTTCATCTGTACTTATTAATTTCTCGGTCCAATTTACATTAACACCAATGATTAATAAAAAAATTCAAAAAATTCTGATGGTCATTGCTCGATGTGCCCAGAATGTAGTTTGGCGTAAAACGATCAGATGCATAGATTATTATATGTGTTACAACGTGGTGGGATCAGGCACTCGTCAATTTTGGGGCGTATAAGGTTATATATATAATCTTAAAGCCAGTTCCTTTGCCTTGCTTTTGATGGAAAAAAAATACAAGTCTACATTGAAGAGAAGTCGTGCTATTGAAGGAGGTGAGGGTCGCCTGCTTTCAGAGGTCAAATTATCGAGAAAATGGCCCGCCAAAATTTGGTATTATCCATAGCTTGAGAGTCCTTGGAAACTGAAAATGTACAGTTTTTGTGCCTTTAATCAACGCATTTTTTACCAATGAACACGGGAATGTGTTCATAACTGGACATAACACGTGTTAAACCAAAAAAACAAATAACAAAAAATCAGATTTTAAAAATTGTCCAAAGGCCATCAAAACACGACCGTATGTATATGTGTAAGTGTGGTGAACTCAGCCTGTCGTCAAATTTAAGGGCAGTTTTATGTTAGTGCGATAGACTGCTGTATTCTCTCACTGGCTCAAACCAGAGATGCGGCCCTGGCTGGGACAGCGCTCGGTGTTTGTTTATTTTTTAAAAACCGAAATAACGACACATCAACGTGTTTGAGGCAGTAAAACTCTAATTTGTAATGATCTCACAGTCTTGAGCTTAATCCTGCTCAATCTCTGTGTTATAATGATTGTACTCTGTTAATGTAGAGATGTTTGGCGCACTTGGTACTCTTTATTATCTATCAAACAAAGGGTTGCAGCCTGTTAGTGAATATAGCAATATTCGATTATATATTAAATTGAAACAGTTGTAATTTTCTTTAAAATTAACTGAGAAGTAAACGTATGGCACCAAAATGCTCAAGAGACACAGGCCTTTCATATTAAGAGATACATTTGACATACAGCTACTTTGAAAATGTTGTTCCAGGTACCTATTACAATGCTAACATGTTGCGTTTAGTTTACTTTTAGTAGAGGTTTTACGGCGCTCTGAACTGCATAAGGTCATATGAGCTCCAGAAGATTAGAGATGTTACAAGAGAGTAACAAACATAAAAAGAAGGAGGGGAGATAAGGATGATAGATGTTCGATAGGAAAGGAGCAAACCACACCAGAGCACCCACCAACCACTCACCATGTTGCGTTTGACGTGAAGTCCATTCTCGTTAAAATTTTGTTTTTTCCATTAGTTTTTTTTCCGTGAATGAATAGTTTTCTAATCCCATCCCCGTGTTACCTTGTAGTGGCCTAGCCAAGATAACTGCCAAATTTCAAGTCTCTATCTCAATTCTAAGACCCCGTGGCTATGGAAACATGTTGTTCAACTTCGGAGCTCATTTTCTCCTTTTCGTGTTTCCGCACATTGCATTTTTTTTAAAAAGTCAATATTTTCATCAAATATTGTCTTATTTTTTCCCCCCTACTTATTGGGAATTGGTGATAGTTTTTGGAAATTATGTTATCTAAATTTTGAAATTTTCTTCATATGACTGATTTTGACCGGGAAGGTGATAAATGTACTTTGGGTGGTTGTGATTCAAAACAGTCGGATGGCGCATGCGCAGTCTATGACACGTGATTCACTGTGTTAACACTTCGCTGTTTCTCGGTGTGGGTGGTTGGCGGGTGCTCTGGTGTGGTTTGCTCCTTCTTTCCTCTTAAACATCTATCGTCCTTATCTCTCCTCCTTCTTTTTACGTTTGTTGTTACTCTCTTGTAACACCTCTAATCTTCGGCACTTATATGACCTTATTGTGTTGCAAGTGCCGTAAAACTCTTTACTAAACTAGACTAACTGTTTCTCGGTGTATTAGCTCGCCAATTTTATAAAAATAAACATACAATAGAGAAACCAATATCTCGCAAACAGGATATTTTCGACAGTTTTGAACATCATATCAAAATTTATCAATAACACAAGCTATAACATATAACAATCATTACGTAATTGACAATAAAGTAGTCAGCACGAGTTGGATTCAAAACTACAGTAATAATACTCTCTCCATCATTGTCTTACATCAGAGAAAGTACTGGAGACTTGAAGAGCGTTGAGTGTAATGTGTTCGACGTTTCGCCAATTCTGGCTTCTTCGTGACAAAACGAGTATCTAAGAAAAAAAGGACCCCGTAGCAACAAAGCGTTCATCTATTAATATATTTGTGGTGGCCGAATTTTGCTATTCAAAAGGCTTTTTAATGGCTGCATCGATCGACATGCGGTTTTCGCTAAAAGATTTTTTAAAATATTCTCCAGATCATGACGCCCTTCGTGTACTGTCGGGACATCACAATCACAACATGTAGATCCAGACAGACATTGAAAGCAGCACGCTTTATTACTGAAGATTCTCTTCTCTAAATTCAATGACGATTGTATCTAAGACAACAATTACGTAACCACTTACGCGGCTTGGTTACGAGTTCCCAATGGTTACCAGTTGCCAGGTTTCCTAATTAGTAAGGCAATAGAGATGGTTTGCCTAATACTAATAGCAATGGACATTGAGCTTTGTTTTTTCAGTTTTGAGACAGTTTTGCTGCAAAAGCTAAATTTCTTTATTTCGCCGATCGCTTTTGTAGGCCCACGCTTCTGTCTCTGTAATTTTAGAAAATCCGCCAGGTTTGTTTATTCCAAGTCGTTCTTCCGTTCGATACTATCTCGCATTGTCGCGCAATACTGAGCACTGTTTTAAGTGTGCGACCCGTACAGATCTAGCCTCATGTCTTCTTTTTTTACTTGGTACTAAATTCGACTGTGATCCTTTCGTCTGATGCCCATCCTCGCTTTTTCTGGACTCCTTTGTCAAATTCTTTTTCTTGCTACTGGGAACAATCAACACGCTTCTCTACAACCACGAAATGGGTGGTTGGGGGGTGCTCTGGTGTGGTTTGCTTCTTCTTTCCTATCAAACATTTATCTCCCCTTCTTCTTTTTTATGTTTGTTACTCTCTTGGAACACCTCTATTTTTCTGGCGCTCGTTAGACCCAATGCAGTTGCGAGTGCCGTAAAACCTCTACTAAAACAAAAACTCAATCTTTGCGTCTATTATATATTTGGCAAATTGGTAACACATATCAAGATTTATTGCTCCGTTCCAGTAGAGTGTAAATATAGTAGACCAATGATATTCAGTTGATGTTAACGCACCGATCATTCCTTTCATCGAAAGGGGGCCCAGCTAGTTGTATCATATTTTGTAATGGTGCCATGCGATATAGTCAATATCCGAAAGAGCCGAAGCTCAGAAAAAGAAAAGCTAACTATAGTGCGGTCAAAAATTCATAGTGCAACTAATCCTCAAATATCTTGAAAGGGTGAATCAATGTTATCCATTTTGCATAGCAGTTTGTATAAATTTGTCTCACCTTAGGCTACCAGACTCGTAATCGTGAGGTTGCTGCGGGCCCGACTTTGTGTCCATGGGAAAGGCTCTTTACACAAATGTTCCTCTCTTCACCCAGGTGAGCATGGGTACCCGGCCATAGACAGTGAACGATCTTGTCAGTATGTTAGTGTTAGTGTTTTAGCACCTATAAATGGCTGCTTGCACTCTATGCTTCCCAGGAAGTTGAGGTTGTTTCAGAATGCTCTGAAGTCTGCTGGGGTAATAGTATAGATTGTGAAGCGCATAGAGCTTGCTGTTGAGCGGGGATTTGCGCTATACAAGTGCTGTCTATTATTTTTTCACAACAATTTAGACTAGATAAAAAACAACTTTCCTTCATAAATTTATATAAAAAGCTGCAATTATCCATCGCAATGAAAATGTGATTGTTCACAGCTCTTCCCACTTCTCACACACATTTTGCATACGCATATGGCCTACGTCACAGCTAACCAATGACATATTTTAGTGGTGAAAAATGTTACAAGAAATAAAATAATATTACAATGATCACATTTTTTGCACTTAAGGTCCTCAAGACATGCTTTCAATAAAGACAAAAATAGTACACAACAAGATGGTCCACTCAGCCAAAAAGGTGTCCGC
>NW_004797935.1:435791-437644 GCF_000002075.1 Aplysia californica | reverse complement strand
GTTGAACTTGAAAACAAAACAATGTTGAACGGAATTGGTTAGCAGACAGCATTCCAGATTATCGCATAATTGTCTGGTTGTCCAATTTTAGGCCAAATGCGTGCCAACTGACAGTATGACGTACGTGACGGTATGCCGTACATAGGCTATAGATCTAGATGTAGAAATCTAGATCTAATCTAGATATATAGATATAGATTTTTATATCTAGATTATAGATCTAGATCTAGAGATCTAGATCTAGATCTGCCTACATGGATGTGGACAGAAAAGAACGGTAGGCCTGCGCAAATTGCGGCAAATGAAATCTCTAGATCTAGAAAAATCGGCGCTTTTTCGGTAGTTCCCACCCCGCAATTGTTATTCACGGGTTTTGGCACCAAGAGTAGGGGGGTTTCAGGGGGGCTTGCCCCCCCTGACCTAATAAAAATAGGAAGGGGGGTTTCAGGGGGGCATGCTCCCCTGAATTTTATCATAATTTAATGTTTTAAGGTTTGATATCTTAGCTCACCGCGAATCAAACGTATAGATCTATGATCTAGATCTAGATCTAGATCTAGATATCTAGATCATCTAAAGCGAACGTGAAACTAGGCTAGCCTAGGCTAAAGTTGAACTCACTTGCACCAATTTTCCACGTAGGAACTTTGAGGTTTCGAACACTTGACCTTCATCAGAGTAGCTTTTCAATGTCCGACCAGCTGAAAACTGAACATCTTCACAAACCAGAGAACTCTGAAGCTCACAAAAAAATTCGAGAACATTGAAAAATCTAGATTCTAGATCTAGATTTCAAACCAATGATGAAAGCTTAGCCTTAAAAATGGCCATACTTTCCTTTTGTACAGCAAGGGTTTTCCCCACAGGAACTTGATTCTAGACCTAGAATCTAGCCTACAGCTTTCAGCAGATTTTCAATTTTGACTTTTCACATCAAAGTTTCAAAATCTCGTGCGCAACCGGTAAGTCAAGCTGGCGGTTGGTAGGACTGCCAGTTTTTGTTGGCGCTGATTGCTGTCATTTAACACGTCTGCGCAATAAAGCGCAAACGAGACCGGAAAGCCTTTTAAATTTTAAAATTAAAATTAAAAGAGCAAAATATTGCTAAATGACGTAAACTAAAATTGTTGGCAATAAGAGTCAATGCATTTCTGCTACAATAGGCCAAGGCCATTTTCAAGATAAAGCCGTACTTCTGAAACCAGGAGACGAGACAAATAGGCACATTATAGATCTAGTTATAAATCTAATGACTGATACCAGAGAGTATTTAATTATATTTTAGTGTCTCTGCTGCACAGAATTCTACACTTAGTGTAGAATTCTGTGCTCTGCTGATACTTCTATGCCCAGAGGGCTAAAACGTTCATATTGTCCTTGTAGTGTACTTTTTGAAGACAGAAAATTTGAAATTAAAGAAGTGAAAAGCAACAAAATCTCGACGTAATGAATTCCCTATTGTGCGGGATTTCCTCTTTTGTTGATTGTTTGCGTGTTTAATGTTTTATGTTTGTTTTGGTTTGGTCTGTGTTGTTACCAGGTTGTTACTTCGTAATTTAAAAAATTGAACTGTTTTAAATATTAATAATAATATTACAAATTAATGGAAAAAAACACGTTTTTAAATCTAGCCCCAATTGTTATTGAACAAAAATTGATTTAGTTAAGACAAATTGATACAAAATGCTGTTCAAAGTATGGATGACATTGATTTAATTGTTAATAAAGAGAAATTTGAGGATAAGTTGTGCCACGAATTTTTGACGCTCTACAATGTAGTTATTTTTGTGTAGATTGTTTGTTATTGTTGCTCTTGTTGGTTTTGTGTTCTTTCTTCGTTTGTGTATGTGTGT
>NW_004797935.1:432536-435358 GCF_000002075.1 Aplysia californica | reverse complement strand
CTTGTCAAATATCTTTTTTCTTTCTTTCTTATTGTACTTTATAACTCTGGCCCTCGAAGCCCTTTGGCATCACATAGTAAAACGCCATAATCATAAATGATGATGACCTTTAACATTCCTACAGAAACAGACGTTAAAGTGATAACCACCGTATAAAAATAGGTTTAGCTGGTCTGATGTCGGTGGACGCGGATCTTTTTGAGTCGCTTCTACACCATGCAAAAACTTCGTACATTAGCCTGACCTGGAAATGATCTTATTTTGGTGGACGCGTAGACTAAAGCAAGTTAGCAAGCAAGCAAGCAAGCACTCACAAACAAACACACACACATACACACACACACACACACACACATACAGAGAGAGAGAGAGAGAGAGAGAGAGAGAGAGAGAGAGAGAGAGAGAGAGGGATTGCGGGAAGTCCAAGAGTACGGTCGGCATATTTTATGTATTCATTGGTCAAAGGTCCAGCCAATCGTAGTCCGGGTTTACGCCCTCTGTGTAGTCGCATGTAGGTTACATGTTCTCTACTTTAACTTCCAGGTCGTCGAGTACAATCGCGGTGGGGCTGTAGTGTGCACTGAAACCCCGACCCGATAGGCCCGACCAGACCCGACCAGACCCGACCAGACCCGACCAGACCCGAACGCGTATGTGGGCACCCCCTATTAAACTGAAAACGAACACGTTTGTTTTTGAGGCGACCAAGTCGGGCGATCGGGCCAATTGGCCGACCCCCTCGGTAGGGGGCACCATGCTGGAATATTATTATTGTACATGCATGTAGATCTATATTATTGAGCACTTATTTGTGGAAATGCGCTATATGCAATTTATTATTATTATTATTATTATTATTATTATTATTATTATTATTATTATTATTATTAGATCTATATAGCCTATATGATATAGCCTACAAGGCCTATAATCTATCATAATACAATGTATCGTAAATGTAGTTGGGTTTTCTTGTAATACAGATGAAATTTTTGATGCTTTGATTCTTAACGTTTTAGCAAGTACACGCGAATAGGCCTAGAGGAAATTACAGCCGGAAAAAAATTGTGTTCTTTTATAATTAATATCATATTCTGATTGTTGTTTTATTTCTACCACAAGTGCAACTGTTTGTCTTCAGAAAAAATCCTGTAGAGCGTTGGAGCCCTCTTTCTACAACAAATAGATGTGCTGAATGTGCAGCAAATAAAATCACCCTCTCAAACGTTACGCGCTGAAAGCGCAGCAGCGAAACATCAAAACCACAAAGAAGAGAAAAGACCCCCCCCCCCCTTTTTTTTTTTTTGCTTCCAAGAAAAACAAAACAAAACAAATACCCGGAACGAACCCACAGCAGAGCGCGGTCGTGTGAGGACACGCCCATATTATGGAACGAAGAGTCCTCACACATACTTACTCACTCACACTCACACTCACGTTCACACACTCACACACACTCACACTCATGCTCACACATTCACTCTCACACAGCTCTGAGGCTCTCTCTCTCTCCCTGCCAAAAGCTGCTGTTTTTTGCCCGCCTGCTGCGATTCCGCACGTTCCCGCCTTTCCCAACCCATCACACTCGCACTGTGTCCAGAAGGATTCTTACGGCGGGGGATGCCAGTTGATTCCCCCCCCCCTCCTTTTCCTTACATGATCATGTAAGCCTACGGTGTTTTTATTTCTCGTCTCTCGTGTGCCCTTCCTTCTTCAACCCCTCCCCCCTCTCCCTCGCTCCCAAATAAAAAGAATTTAAGTCTAGATAAATAAATAACATCAACAACATAACACAACACAATAGACGTAACAACACAAAAAGAATACAAGCACTCGCTGAAAACAAACAAACAAAACAAACAGATCTCAAAAGTTCCCCCCCTCACCATGAAACCACATCTTTGCTTCGGGCTGCATAGAATGCCAGCAGGGAGTCATGGCTCTGTCTGAGCCCCTCCCTCTTAGTGCTCAGTGGCCGCTCATCACCTTCTCCCTTCTTCTTTCTATCCTCTGACTCCTGACTCCTGACCTCGCTTCACTTCACGCGGCAAGCTCAAACTCAAAGCTGTGTCTGTGTGTGTTTTGTACGTGCGTGCGTGCGCGCGTCTGTGTGTGTTTCCCAGGCGAGGCCTCCCTCCAGACACCCGAACAAGTCGAGCAGACCGCAGTAGTAAAAACTGTCTGGCTTTGAGGTTGGTTGGACGTTGCGACCGCTCACTGAGCAGGAAGCATGACTGTGATCCCCTCTCTCTCTCTCCCTTTCTTCTAGGATTTATCCATAACATCATTCACGTATTATCATTGAGTGAGGAATTACAGCCGTGATTTTTCCTGAGACGCACAGTAAGTAGGATAAATCATTACAGTACAAAACATACCGCTAAGCTGTGTGCTGAGTAGTTAGTTGGGCTTGCAACCACAGAGCAGGAAGCATGTGTATGTGCTTCAGTTTTTTTTAAATGTTGTAAATGTAGGTGTTATATTACCCCATCGTCACAGTTTAGATAATTTAGGAGGCTGACTTCTG
This sequence comes from Aplysia californica, assembly GCF_000002075.1. NCBI lineage: Eukaryota > Metazoa > Mollusca > Gastropoda > Aplysiida > Aplysiidae > Aplysia > Aplysia californica. The sequence goes on along the minus strand of NW_004797935.1, from coordinate 432,831 downwards.
ACCCTGCCTGTCAGGGCCAACCCGGACTGAGAGGGACACAACATCCCAACAAAGATCGAGATACTCGATAAAAACTCAGGCTTGCTGTTCAAGTTCAAGCCGAAAACATTAATTTAGTAAATCAAGAGGCTCTGCGCGTTGCCTGTAAAGGTCCCGGAGAACTCAGCATGAGAGCTCGTGAGTGAGTTGTTACATGGAAGTGATGGTACATTATTAGTATATTATTATTACTCAACATTACGGCCTCTTTGAACATTAGCAGACCACCGCTAGATCTACTCCAACAGAAAAAAAG
>NW_004797935.1:422408-427897 GCF_000002075.1 Aplysia californica | reverse complement strand
CTCTCTCTCTCTCACTGATTCACCCTACCATGCAACCATGGTTCAACCCTTGCACCTCTCTCATCAGAAGCAGCACAATTACTCTAAGGTATACTATTGAACATCATCACATTGTGTATACTTTGATCGATTGATTTCCTTTTGGTGTATGGATTTTTTAACTTCTTTTCTAATGCTCGTTTCGCTTCTTTTTTATATGTTGGCCCGATTGTGGCGTCGGTGGCCTAGTGGTTAGGCTCTCGGACTCGCAACCGTAAGGTCGTGGGTTCGAATCCCGTCAGGGGCCCGACGTTGTGTCCTTTGGAAAGGCACTTTCCACAAATTTTCCTCACTACACACAGGTGGAAATGGATACCAGGCTATAGACAGTGAAAGATCTTGTCAGTTTGATAGTGTTTGAGCGCGTGAAATCCGCAGCTTGCACTGTATGCTTCCGCGGAAGCTGAGAATGTTTCTGAGTGTTCTCAGAGGGTCTGCTGGGGTAATAATAGTTGTAAAGTGCATAGAGCAAGCTCTTGAGCATGGATATGCGCTATATGAATGCAATTATTATTATTAATTACCCCATGATTTTGGCTCAAACTAGATGCATGATCTATAAAAATGACATCGTGGGATACGCAGGCTTTTCTTAATTATATGTTACGTTTGACAAAGTGCACACTCAAAAAAAGGTTTGATATGCGATGGATCTATAGCTTCCAGTACGATTTGTGACATTTCCAGACTACCAGTGCGAAAGAGTGACTGTTAAAGCGATGTTATGTCCCCTAATACATCGAGTATCTTTCTGCTGGGACGTTGTATCCCTTTCATCCCAGGTTGGGCCTGACAGGTAAGGTCGAAACCTGACTCCTGAATGATCTGTATGGTTTGAACTGTGTCGACGTGGCCTTTTTCCCCTTACTGTAGATGTTTTACACCCTCATAAAAAAAAAAAAAATTAGATCGTTAAGGAGGCGGATATCCGACCCTGCCTGTCTGGGCCAACCCGGGCTGAGAGGGATACAACATCCCAGCAGAAACACAGAGATAGTCGATAACATTTCTCCCCACTCGGAAATCAAACTCTGGTCTCCTGCTTACGACAGCGAAGTGTCTAACCGCTACACTACCGGCGCCGATGGTGGGTGTGTCAAACACTCACATCAGAGAGAAACTAATCCTTCTAAAAAATATTGTCGCTTTTAAAAGGACAAGCGGGCTAACCCAGATTTCGGTGGTTTCCAGAAACCTTGACCTACACCAAAAGTGGGCATTACCCTACCTCAAGGAGAAGTTTGGTTTTATTTGTGTGTATAATATATCTGTTTGGTTATAGAGAAAAATCTCCAAGTCTTTTAAAGAAACGGAACAAGGGGCAAAAACTTTACCTTTGATGTTCTCAAAATAGCATTTTTCGCGATTGCCCCCTTGTGCTTTAAAGCGACCGTATAATATACGTGTAAAACAAATAACGGAATAAATCCCTTGCATGCTCTACGATCATTTGTGATTAATTCTATCTCTTTTTCCCTTGTGTCTTCTGCACCTCACAACCCTGGTCGATACGACGCTAGCTTCTTCCGTCACGCCCATAATGATGGTTGGGAAGGTTCTACTTCTTTTCTTTCCTTCTGTCGTTTCTATCTTTATAAAGGTCTTGCTTCTTCTTGATAAAATGACCGTAAAACTGGTGGGTTTTACTTTTTTTCTTTCCTTCTATTGTTTCTGTTTGTCTGTATTTCTTTTTACTGCACAAAAATATGACTGTTGTGTCGAAATACTTTCTCTCTCTCTCTCTCTCTCTCTCTCTCTCTCTCTCTCTCTCTCTCTCTCTCTCTCTCTCTCTCTCTCTCTCTCTCTCTCTCTTCTACCTACCACACGCATGTACACACACATACACACACGAAGACACACACACAGATACACACACAGATACACACACAGACACACACATACACTAAGACACACACAGATACACATGCACAAACACACACACACACGCACACACATGCACACACATACACACACAAACAAACAAATACACACACAAACACATATGAGTGATGGTCTGTAAAAGCTCGGTGAAGGACGCACACAGGTATGACCCAATATGCAACAAGTCTTTGAAAAGTCACAAAGATTCATTAACACAGGTATGATCCTACATGTAACAAGTGCTGGAAAAGTCACAGAGAATCATGTACAACACAGGTATGACCCAGTATGATACAAGAAGTGCTGGAAAAGTCACAGGGAATCATGCACATCACAGATATGACCCGATATATCTGGAAAAGTCACAGAGAATCATGTACAACACATATGTGACCCAATATGTCTGGAAAAGTCACTGCGAATCGTATACAACACAAGTATGACCCAATATAATACAACAAGTGCTGGAAAAGTCTCTGAGAATCATGCACAACGCAGGTATGACCCGATATGCAACATATCCTAGAAATGTCACAAAGAATGATGCACATCACAGGATGACCCAGTGTGCCTGGAAAAGCCACAGAGAATCATGTACAACACAGGTATGATCCAATATGCAACATGTCCTGGAAATGTCACAAAGAGAATCATGTACAACACAGGTATGGCCCAATATGCAACAATGTCCTGGAAAAGTCACAAAGAATGGTGCACATCAGAGTGGGAAGACGTGGGATGATATCGACAGGCTAGCTTAGCTGTGTTCATGATCTTTGAAATCAATTACCTCTATGAAATCAGGGAAGATAATAGGCTCCACCAATATGCTTATTCAATTTCGTCGCCGCCATTCATCGGTGTCTAGTATGACTTTAATTAATACGAAAAGCTTACTCTGTCTAAATTCATTACTGTTTTAGTAAGTAGAATCAGACCAGACATAATCTATGCACCTCATCGAACTGCAATACATTTGATTCTTGTGTTTGCGATTTTGACAAGTAACACTATGGAATAACGGCGACCATATACAAGTACAAGATCTAGTATTTTCATTTTCTTAAACCAAAGACATCCGTATTAATTGAAAGCTCATTTTCTACATTTTAACATTCAGAAGTGCCAATTGTTTTATTTGCAATATTTCCCCCAAATTCCCAGAAACATAATCCATCATTATTGCCCTTCTCACCCTGGATCAGAATATATCTAGGCCACACTTTCCACCTTTCCTTATCCCAGGCTAGTCGCTTGGTGTCACTCCATGTCTTCCCACGTTTCTAAACATTCATTTCCGTGACTCTTCTCTAGGTTTCCCGAGGTCTGCCCCTTGATCTTTTACCATGTGGGTCACAATCTAACTCTTTCCTTGTTATGCAGCTGCTTCACTTCCTGAATAAGTGTCCAATCCATCGCTAACGCTTTCGTCCCACATCATCTCTGACTGGGCTCTGTTTCGTTCTTCTTAATATTTACTCGTTTGTGGTCCTGTCTGTCCATCTGATCCTCAGTAACTTCCCCAGACACCTGTTCAAGAAAACCTGGATCCTCTGTATGCATGTCTGAGATGCGTTCCATAATTACGTCTAATCAAGTGTACTTGCTTTTCTCAGCTTTGCGCTTGGCACGGTTCGTAAACCCCTTCACTGCTTGGCCCGGGAATTGATTAACGAGACGAGACTTCCCGAAAAAGCGCATTTCTGCGGTTCATAAATATCTTAGTTTATAGAGATAAAAATAAAAATTATGTGAAGGCTACTGTTTTGTTCGATTTTTTGGAGTTTGGTATGATCGTTCGTCCCCTCTCCACCGACACCCGATGACCGTCAACACTCTCAACCCCACATCGAAATGGACAGTGAGCTGATTTCAGAGAGACGACCTCTGTGTTTTTTAATTATTTTTTTTTTTATAGTAGAGGGTTTTACGGCGCTCGCAACTGCATAAGATCATATGAGCGCCGGACCTCTGTGTTTACAAAACTTTTTAGTTAGTTTTAGTAGCGGTTTGACGGCACTCGCAACTGCATTATTAGGTCATATGAGTGCCAGAAGATTAGGGGTGTTACTAGAGAGTAAAAAACATAAAAAAGAAGAAGGGGAGATAACGATGATAGATGGTTGATAGGAAAGAAGGAGCAAATCACACCAGAGCACCCTCCAACCACCCACTACAAAACTTTGCCCTCCCCTGCAGACTCCCAACTCCCCCCCCCCCCCCCCCCCCCTCAGCCACTCTAACTTGCTGGGTTAAGTCAAGAAAACCAAATTACCTACCTTTAGTGATTAAAAAGACGACATCTAAATGTGCTTTCCACCATTAGTCCACTTCTGTAATAATCAGGCCTATCGCCGTTGTTGGAAACGGTGGATTTTCCTTTCTTTTCTCTTTTTCTTTTGCAATAACCAGGTAATGTATAATTTGCGCTGGTGATCATAAGCACCGTGTAATTAAGTTTCCATTGTGAATGAACTTCCAGTGCCGGTTCATCTCCTCACCACACCCCAGTCGTTCCATTCTACGCGACAGCCCAGCCTCAGTGGACATCGATTTGTCCTTTACTTACCATAATATTACCGTTGTGTGTGCCATCGTGAGGAAATCATGCGCTGTCAAAATTAAGAAATTGTCGAAACAGATATTTGTTCTGTCTGTTCATCCTTTTATATGGAGGTTCTTCTCTTCTTTCCTTTCCTTTTCTTTTCTTTTCTTACTTACTTTTCTTGTTGTTTTTTTCGGTAAAAAAATATTTTTTAAATTTTATTACTAGATCTAGATCTATATTATTAAATATTTTTATTTTAACGTTGCTCAACATCTCCTATGGCCATTGAAAAATACATTTCTGTGTTGGTTTTACTGGGGAAATAAACGTTGGTCAACGGCCAACGAAAAAAAAAAAGGTGTAAATTTGCAATTTTCAAGGACACTCAATCTTTGGAAGTCATCAAACTTTGGTGACCATTTTCTTGCTACTTTTACCTCTGACACCAGGCAACCCCCACTTCTTTCAATCAAACGCAACTTTTATTTCGACTTCTATTTAAGATGGGTGGGGTTTTTCTTTCTTCAATAGCAAGACATTAAATGAACAAGCATTAAGATAATATACCAATACCTCTATAATGCACGCCCCAAAACTGACGAGCGAGTGATTCCGCCGTGTCGTGACACACTGTGTCCTTTACTCACCACATCGCCGTTGTCACTGAGGTAGACAGATGCGCGACGGAAGTTCACATAATTGCCGGGGGACACGTATCAGATCTGTTCAACGTTTTCTACAAAGATCAATAACCGCTTTCTCATAATTGTCTTATTGTTTCAAGTTTAATACTGACCGGTGTCCAGTGGGGTAATGGTCAGGATCTTCCGATGTTATTATACCTCCACCATTCGTCCATCTATCCATCCATCCATCCATCCACCCATCCATCCATCCATCCGTCTATCCATCCTTGAGGGTGGTTGGCGGGTGCTGTGGTGTGGTTTACTCCTTCTTTCCTATCTAACATCTATCGTCTTTATCTCTCCTCCTCCCTTTTTTGTGTATGTTATTCTCTTGT
>NW_004797935.1:413727-422308 GCF_000002075.1 Aplysia californica | reverse complement strand
ATTCGAGCCCTATAAAAATAGATACTCCATGCTTATCGATTAAGTTTTTTACAATTTATAAGTATGAAATAATGAAAGGCATGTTATAGTCAAAGTATATGGCGTCAATAGAAAATCTACAGATTTGACCCTAGTGTCGATTTTTGGCAAATAACTCCATTTATGGATTGTGGGGAGTAACTCCTTTTGTCAACACGCGTCACAAATGTGTGATGGGAGATTTCTGGTATCTGAAAGTGAGCTACAGAAGAAAGAAAGGAATAGGTCTAATTATCGACTTGAACAAAAAAAAAAAAGAGACATTTGATTCACGAGAATCGTCGTGACTGTTTGTGAAAGAAGAAAAAATGTGTGGTAGGTTGAGTTCTGACAGACGTGGCTATATTATTATAATAAATGTATCGTATGATCAACTTGAAAAGAAGGAGTGACTAGAAAAAAGAAACCTTTATTTGATTCCGGAGAATAATCGTGACTATGAGTGAAAGAAGAGACAAAACATGTGTGATGGGTGAGTTCTGACATTTGAAAGTGACTTACACATAAAAGAACAGAATTGATTATTTAAAAATCGCCTTTACTTGATTCCAGAGAATAATCGTGACTGTTAGCGAAAGAAAAGAAATTTGTGTGCTTGATAGGTTCTGACATATTATAGTGAACAACATGAACAGAAGGGGTGACTAGAAAAAATAAACCTTTATTTTATCCCAGAAAATTATCGCGACCGTCAGTGAAAGAAAAGAAAAGCATGTTTGTGATGAGTGATTTCTGGCATTTTAAAGTGTACTACATTTTAAAAAACAACAGAATTGACAATTAAAAACGGCGCCTTCTTTTGATTCCAGAGTATAATCGTGACGATTGGGGGGGAAAGTGGAATAAAATGTGTGGTGGGGGATTTCTGACGTATTATTGCCACACTGAAAAGAAATCAAGGAAAACTTAATAACAAGAAAAAGACGCCTCTATTTATTGAAGACTACCGGTACATGGGAAGAAGATGGGACTAAAAAAGACGCCCTTATCTGATACATGTGACTTATCATGATTGAAACTGTAAGAAATATGTGTGATAGGTGATTTTTTTTTATACTCCGAGAAAAAATAAAGGAAACAATGAGTAGGTCTGCCGAGGGGAAAAACAACTTTATTGATCCCAAAGACGTAATCAGTTTACTTAGGATGAGAGTGCGGAAAAGGAGATAGAGGTGAATCCACAGAGAGAGAGAGAGAGAGAGAGAGCTGAAGAACAACAATTGCGGAGGGGGGGGGGAGATGATAATACCCAGAGACACGCAACAAGTCAGACTACACTTTCACTTGCTTTGTGGCTTATTAAAAAGAAGTACCGGAGAAATAGGAGCAATCAGAAAAAAGACACCTTCGTTGAATCCACACGGGGAAACGTGACTGTTGGTGTAAGAAAACCTGGAACGAATGATTTCTGTCACACTTAAAAGAAACAAAGGAAGTCTTGATAACCCAGAAAAAAGACTCGGGTATTGATTCTAGACTGTGACATATTAAAGTAAGTTACATGAAAAAGAGAGTAGCTCGAAAAAAATACCTTCATTAGATTCCAGAGAATAATCGTGATGATACCTGTATGAAGGTGGAAAGTGTGGTTTCTTCCACGCTGAAAAGAAATAAAGGAAAACTCGAAAACCAGAAAAAGAGATGCCTTTATTTATTGTAGACTGTAAAAATATAAAGGTGAGATGAGTCAGTGATTTCTGACATACCCAAAATGAAACATAAAAATGGAGAAACGAGATGAAGAAAAAAAGACACTTTCATTTTTTTGCCAAAGGTTGCGTCTGTGAGTAAATGTGAAGCGTGCAGACAAAATGAGTTACTTCTCGGATTCGAGCCCTATAAAAATAGATACTCCATGCTTATCGATGAAGTTTTTACAATTTATAAGTATGAAATAATGAAAGGCATGTTATAGTCAAAGTATATGGCGTCAATAGAAAATCTACAGATTTGACCCTAGTGTCGATTTTTGGCAAATAACTCCATTTATGGATTGTGGGGAGTAACTCCTTTTGTCAACACGCGTCACAAATGTGTGATGGGAGATTTCTGGTATCTGAAAGTGAGCTACAGAAGAAAGAAAGGAATAGGTCTAATTATCGACTTGAACAAAAAAAAAAAAGAGACATTTGATTCACGAGAATCGTCGTGACTGTTTGTGAAAGAAGAAAAAATGTGTGGTAGGTTGAGTTCTGACAGACGTGGCTATATTATTATAATAAATGTATCGTATGATCAACTTGAAAAGAAGGAGTGACTAGAAAAAAGAAACCTTTATTTGATTCCGGAGAATAATCGTGACTATGAGTGAAAGAAGAGACAAAACATGTGTGATGGGTGAGTTCTGACATTTGAAAGTGACTTACACATAAAAGAACAGAATTGATTATTTAAAAATCGCCTTTACTTGATTCCAGAGAATAATCGTGACTGTTAGCGAAAGAAAAGAAATTTGTGTGCTTGATAGGTTCTGACATATTATAGTGAACAACATGAACAGAAGGGGTGACTAGAAAAAATAAACCTTTATTTTATCCCAGAAAATTATCGCGACCGTCAGTGAAAGAAAAGAAAAGCATGTTTGTGATGAGTGATTTCTGGCATTTTAAAGTGTACTACATTTTAAAAAACAACAGAATTGACAATTAAAAACGGCGCCTTCTTTTGATTCCAGAGTATAATCGTGACGATTGGGGGGGAAAGTGGAATAAAATGTGTGGTGGGGGATTTCTGACGTATTATTGCCACACTGAAAAGAAATCAAGGAAAACTTAATAACAAGAAAAAGACGCCTCTATTTATTGAAGACTACCGGTACATGGGAAGAAGATGGGACTAAAAAAGACGCCCTTATCTGATACATGTGACTTATCATGATTGAAACTGTAAGAAATATGTGTGATAGGTGATTTTTTTTTATACTCCGAGAAAAAATAAAGGAAACAATGAGTAGGTCTGCCGAGGGGAAAAACAACTTTATTGATCCCAAAGACGTAATCAGTTTACTTAGGATGAGAGTGCGGAAAAGGAGATAGAGGTGAATCCACAGAGAGAATAAAAGACAGAGATAGCTGAAGAACAACAATTGCAATGTATACATATATATATATATATATATATATATATATATATATATATATATATATATATATCTTCAGCCATCCATCCACCCATCCACCCATCCATCGATCAACTCAGTCATCCCTGCATCCATCCATCCATCCATTCATCCATCCATCCATCCATCCATCCATCCATCCACCAACTATTCATCGATCCATTCACTCACTTACAGAGAGAGAGAAAGGGAGAGGGAGAAAGGGAGAGAGAGAGAGAGAGAGAGAGAGAGAGAGAGAGAGAGAGAGAGAGAGAGAGAGAGAGAGAGAGAGAGAGAGAGAGAGATCAGCAGCAGACTAAGTCAATATTGCGGCACATTGCCAACTTTTATACACAAATGTGTCACGATGCGTTGGAATCAGGCGCTCGTCAAATTTTGGGCATATGGAGTTATTGAAATTATTTTAAAGCTTGTTCATTTTTCTATTATTTGATGAAAAAAATTCTCAATTAACTTGAATGAAAGCCAGGATATTTGCGATTGAAGGAGGTAGGGATCACCTGGTTTCAGCCGCAAAACGAGCAAGAAATTGGCCGTCAAAGTTTGATGACTTCCAAAGCTTGAGTGTCCTTGGAAATTGATAATTTACACCTTTTTATTTTTTTTATTATAATTTTTTTGTTGTTGTTGCTTTTTTTCAGAAATATATTAACTTAGAAATGTATTTTAAAGGGAGATAAAAGGTGTTGAGCCAAAAACAAAACAAAAAATGTGATAACAATTGCCAAACCTTCTGGAAAATGCCAGTGTCTACGATTTCATTCATTTGACGAGTGTCTAATTTTACCCCGGTGCCTCACAAATCAGCAACCCGAATTAATTTGCATTATAAATTTCATAGCCACTACCTCAGAATTACCGAGTTCTATCAGCTCAGTAGGCCTACCTTGTTATGAGAAATGTGAAGTTTTTTTTTGTTTTTTTTTAGTTTCACAACATATCTAGCCTTTTCGAATACAATTCTTTGAATATCTTGAGAGCGACTCCGAATAATAGTACGATTTTGGAAGAGCACATCGAGCTTGTGATTTCTGACCTCATGGTCTGGGTAATTAGAAATGTCAGATAGAACTTTGTAATTCTGAGGTAGCGATGTACGAGTATGCATGCTGTTGCCCGCCATTTAAAGTTTCTATAAAGAGAACACAATTGAGAAATCTGTACGAGTAATGAAGCTAGAGTCTATACAATATTTCTTTGAACAGACCAAACACATTGCACGTTGTTGAGGGCTAGGAGAGTATTACCGTATAACGATATAATATATAACATGCGAAATAATTCGGTTTATGTTCTCGCTTCTTTTAAAGACAGAGTAATGGGTGGTTGGCGGGTATGGTTTGCTCTTTCTTTCCTATCAGACATCATCAATCATCTTAATCTGCCGTCCTTCTTTTTTTGTGCTTGTTACTCTTTTGTAACACCTCCAATCTTCGGCACTTATATGTCCTTATTGTGTTGCAAGTGCCGTAAAACACTTACTAAAGCAAAAATCAGAGTAAAGACTTATTGAAGGCTCCTTGTATGTATTGTATGTACTGATTCTCTTCGCTTTCGGAGCCACAAGCCTATGACGCAAGCTGTGTATCACATGACAAAGCTTCTATTGTCACGTGTCCACCTTCGACCCGATCTGTACCGGTTTGTGAGGTGTAGTGGTCAGGCGCTTTGTTGTCGCATGCAGTAGTCCCGAGTTCGATTCCCGAGTGGGACTAAAGTTTTATCGAGTATCTCGGCCTTTCTTTCTTCTGGGATGTTGTAACCCTCTCAGCCCGGGTCTGTTTGCTGGGATGTTGTATCCCTCTCAGCCCGGGTCTTTCTGCTGGGATGATGTATCCCTTTCAGCCCAGGTCTGTCTGCTGGAATGTTGTATCCCTTTTAGCCCGGTTCTGTCAGCTGGGATGATGTATCCCTCTCAGCCCGGGTCTGTCTGCTGGGATGTTGTATCCCTCTCAGCCCGGGTCTGTCTGCTGGGATGTTGTATCCCTCTCAGCCCTGGTCTGTCTGCTGGAATGTTGTATCCCTCTCAGCCCGGGTTTGTCTGCTGGGATGTTGTATCCCTCTCAGCCCGGGTCTGTCTGCTGGGATGTCGTATCCCTTTTAGCCAGGGTCTGTCTGCTGGGATGTCGTATCCCTTTTAGCCCGGGTCTGTCTGCTGGGATGTTGTATCCCTCTTATCCTGGGCTGGTCTTGACATGCAGTGTCGAAAGCTTGCCTTCTGAATTATATAATTTGAGTCGATTTTTTATTGGGGGGGGGGGGGGGCGTAAAAACACCTACAGAAACAAAACAAAAACGAACCGGTTCTTCTCTTCCGACCAGTTCAGTTGTAGAATAAATGCGTACTGCATTGAAGGAACTTCCCTCTCGTAACTTCTGATCAATAAAATTTCAAATCTGTTGTAACCCCAAGCTAAAATATGATACTCATATTATAATACGTTCCATTTGAAGCGTGGATCCCCGTAACTATCGTTTATTTTGGATAATAAGATATATTTCAGACAGAATCTTTAACTCAATGTTCGAGAAATTCCATTATGATCGGAGGTCGAATTGAAATCGGAGATGGTTGGTTTTTTAGTTCCCTACCCTAGAATTACAAAGTCTTATCTGCTCAGTAGGCCTAATTTTGATACATTTGACGTAAAAATAAATAAATTAGGCTCTCAACATGTCAAGCTTTTCGAATTCAATTATTTGAATATCTTGACTACGGCTCCAAATAATCTTACCTTTTCGACCGAGCAGATATGGAGCATTTGGTTTCTAACCTCATGGTCTTCTTAATGACTCAAAACGGCCACAAATGCCAGATAGAACTTTGTAATTCTTGTAATTCTAAGGTTACAAGTTGTTAATGTTGCTATGCCGGCATTGTAATGGATACTTCGGAGCCTGCACTTTGCTCAAGGCCTGGACAATAAAAGCAAAGAAAAAGATATGATTGATAACGTCAGATGATTTATTGATGTCCACAAAGAGAACTTTGCTGCTGCGTGGTTTAATATATAATACACACACACACACACACACACACACACACACACACACACACACACACACACACACACACACACACACACACACACCGATAAACAGACACAAATTTAGTGGATGGATGGACATACATACATACATAATAATGTTCACCTCGCCCACCTGACAAAGATTGAATAGCTTATGCCTATTGATGACGACGTGCATGTTTGTACCTGCTGCTTCTTGCTTTTTTTGAAAGCATCGTGACAAATGACAGACTATATGTACTATTCTGCTGCCCTCCCCCCCCCCCCCCCCACCCCTAAATCACTTTTTCCCCTCGTTTTGTTTCTTTCATTAAAAGTGTCATGAAGCCTATTAAAGATCATCAGGTGCAGGCAGGGGATACCTATCAGATGTTAATTCGTCATTTCTTTTGAGAAAGGCACATCGGAGATACGAAAAAGATTCATTTTGCGCTCGGGTTGGGTTGCGATTGCTTTTGGTTAGCGCCTAATGAATGTAATTACATGTATAGCCTACAGCGCATTTCCGCTGGGGAAAATATTCAGCGAACTTTACAATAGTGATCATTTTAACCTCCTCCCCCACCAATCTCTCTCTCTCTCTCTCTCTCTCTCTCTCTCTCTCTCTCTCTCTCTCTCTCTCTCTCTCTCTCTCTCTCTCTCTCTCTCTCTCTCTCTAACTGAAAATTATAGTAATCCTTACTGAAAGGTCGTGAGTTCTAACCCTGTCAGGAGTTAGTTTGGGAAAGGCATTTATCACGATTTTTCCTCACTTCATCTAAATGTGCATGGGTATCTGATTACAGACTGCGAATGATCTTGTCAGTTTGTTAATGTGTGAGCCCTTAATTGGCATTGCACTGTTCGATTCTCGGCAAGCCAGAAGTTTTTCTGAGTGTTCTAGGATCTGCTGGGTACAAATATATATGTTGCTAAGCGCATTAAACGTGTTGTAGAGCGTGGATATGTGCTAACGTAACTTAAATGCAATTATCATTATCATTACTATTATTATTGTTATAGTTTTTATTAAAGTTATTATTGTTCTTTTTCTTCTTCTTCTTATTGTTGTTGTTGTTGTTGTTGTTGTTGACGTTGTTGACGTCGTCGTCGTCGTTGTTGTTGTTTTTGTTATCATTAATATTAGTGGTAATAGTAGTAGCAGTAGCAGCAACAACCTCAGCAGCAGCAGCAGCAGCAGCAGCATAACTAACAAGATGATTTACCTGTGTGTTGTATCCCCTACCAGGAACTAACCAGAAAGCAGTCATGGGATTTTGGCGACACTGACGTGGCCCCGAGCGCCTTCTTCTGGCCTCCCAAGATGGAGCCCGAGGAGTGTGAGATGACCGCCACGGTCAGCACGACCTTGACCGCTGTGCCTGACCACCAGAGGTACCTGACCCCCCGGTACGAGCGGGAGATGAGGAAGAAGCGTAGCCGTAGTCTGAGCAGTCTGCCCATCGGCCGTCGCAGCGAGATCGGCAGGGGGGATGGTGAGATATAGTCCATACAATAATAATAATGATAATAATAATAATGGTAGTATTAATAATCATTCTATTAATAATAATAAAATATAATACTAATACGTGTAATATTAATAATATAATAATTGTAGGTGCCTAGAAGTAATAATGATGATAATAATAATAATAATAATAATAATAATAATGATAATAATAATAATAATAATAGTAGCCTAAAAATAATAATATGTAATAATAATAATAATAATTATTATTATTTTTATTATTACTATTATTATTATTGTTATTATATAATATGTCGCGTTTACATAGCGCTTTACCCCGATTAAAGTACTCATAGGCTCTGATCTCGAGCGCTTTAAAAAAGGGAAATGACTTAAGCTGACATTTAAATGAGTTAAGGGATTTGGTCTTTCTTAAACTAACTGGGCTGTGGGCAAAGCATTTCATATCTTAGTAAACAAATGTTTGGGTTTAATTTTAACACCGCTGTCAACACTATTAGGTTATTTAAAAGTGGGATCTCTCTCTTAATTTAATGATTGTTTCCGAAATAAGAGTGAAATGGATTGAGAGCAAAATCGAGTTTAATTAAGTTTGCAATGGTTGATAGTCTTGACAACCTCACAAAAAACCCAGTGAAGATTGGGGTGGGGGTTGGGGAGGGGAGATTAAGGGGGAAGGAGATTTTTATTAAAAAAAGGGGGGGGGGGGTTGTTAGTTGCCACAAGAAGTCTACACAAATGGAAGAATATAGCTCTTGCTTCTGAATTAATTTTCAGTGCAGGTCTTTCTTGATGAATAACCCCAAATTTACAATTGTTTAAAAATCATTAATTGTATACAATGGGTCTTCTTCTGTTCTTTCCTTCAACAATGAACACATTTGCAAGAAGATTCAATCAGACATGAGAGAACGGTTTGGA
>NW_004797935.1:403075-412755 GCF_000002075.1 Aplysia californica | reverse complement strand
TATCTGTTATTATAAAAATACGGCTTTTGAATTACTTTTTAAAGATTTTCACTTGGTTAATTTCATAGTGATATTACAGGCGCTGTTGAAATTTAAAGGCTAGTGTCCTGTTTTTGTTTTTTAAATGGAGTTCTCTTGTTATTCACTTGGCCCCTTCAATTACTACTATTCCTCTATTAATCTTTTCTGCTGCGTCTGTGATGTAGTGATTCGGTGTTTCTGTGTTGCCCGCAGGAGACTCAAGTTCAATTCTCAAGTGGGGAGAATTTTTATCAAGTACCTTGGTCTTTCTGCCAGAATGTTTTATCCCTCTCATCCTGGGTTGGTCCTGATCAGAAGTCCATCTCCTTCATTATCGTCATCATGTCAGGTGGGGCGTAGAAATACTTACTTAAGGAGATGGACTTCTGACTCTTCTTGTCAGGACCAACCCAGGATGAGAGGGATAAAAAATTCCAGCAGAAAGACCAATTAGGTACTCGATAAATATTCTCCCCACTTGAGAATTGAAATTGAGTCTCTTGCCTGCAATACCAAAACACCTAAACACTGAATTTTGTTTTTCAAATTTTCTTTGCGTCAGGTTGCCCACAAGACTCAGACCTATATGGTTGGCCGGCAAGAGGCAGAGACAGAAGTGGTTTTGGACAGACTCATTCAGAGAGAGGGAAATAAGGACAAGGCTCTGCTCTATGTTGTCTCTGAGATGCATTCAGAGGTCAAGGTAAAAAAAACATTCAAAGGCCATGGTAAGACACATGTGAAAGTAAAGATAAGACACAGTTAGAAGTAAAGGTAAAACACATTCAAAGTTCAAGGTGAGATACATTCAAAGATCAAGATAAAATGCATTCAAAGGTCAAGGTAAAACACTTTCAAAGGTTGAGGTATCATAGCTCATATATTTTTTAAAAGTAAGGTGGAAATAGAGGAAATGATCTATTGTTTTTAGCTGTTGGAGATTTGCTGTAGTGGGGCAAGATGATGGGTGGTTGGAGGGCGCCACTGGTACATTCTCCTTCTTTTCTTTCAATCTGTATTGTTACTGTCTGTTCATCTGTCTATCTGTCTTACTCTTTCCTTGCACTAATTATAACTGCTATTATGTCATATGTGCACCTCTATACCCAAAACTCAAAGCCTATGCAAAAGACATGATGTCATATCTCAGACATCAAAGTAAGGTGGGCATGGAGAAAATGATAAACTGCCGTTTTAGCTGTCACAGAGCAGCATTCATATGCTTTCAAGATGCTTTCAGTTGTGAAAATAAGATGCATTCAAAGATAGACAAACGTCTAAAGATCTTATGGGTCAAGTAAAATGCAAGCAGAGACGAAAATGATGTGCATGTGGGAGGGGGGGGGGGGGTAATGTAAGTTTGAGTGCTGTAGCTGGATGCTCCCCAAGGATTGAGGTAAAATGGTTCTGAAGTATGGGTAAGACACCTGTTTCTTCATCATCTATCTGCATTGTGTTTTATTTAGAATGAATAATATTTACATCACTTTATCAGTAAAATCATCAAAACCCAAGCATTGCCTAAAGTATGGAACAAATGGAAACCTTCTAGTCACTAATGTTATTTGAAATGTAGAATTTAGTTTAATTTGTGGTAAGCTTAATGTATTCACTTCAAGTTTGTGGTTAACATAATGTATTTTGAGCTGAAATGAACTTGTAGCATGATATGACAAGTCAGCAAGATAATGACCACATTCTACTGGGAGAAGATTATGATAGGGACTACATGTCAAACAAATGAACCAGAAACTTGAATACTCACCACCCACTCACGTACAATATTATAAACTTATACACATAATTTAAAGCAGATACACAATGAATTCCTTCAATAACCTCTCGCAGGTCCAAAGTTTTGTGAACACTCTACTTCATCGTGGGGCTAACCCGTCTTTCTGTGATAAGGAATGGAGGACCCCACTGCACCACGCCGTGCGGAGAGGTTTTAAGTAAGTATTTTACAGATTCGCTATCTTTAGAATTTTCCTTTCTGTTAAGTCGTTGAGAATGCTCTGTTGTAGAGCACTTTGAAAACAGAAGCTTATCTTTGATATTCAGACTGATTTTAAAAATTCTGTTTCTTTTATCTGAAACTTTAAATGATAAGCAACAACATGCGTACTAAAAAATATACAAATTCCTATTTCTGATTTGTGAATGATGATTCAAATGTGCTGTAAAATTGCTTTTGGTCTTCTGATCGGACATTTGTGTCTGCCTCATCCTTGAAGATTTGAGATGTACTCAAATACTCTTATACAGATCAACAAACTCCACCTTGAAAGTAAAGATATTGCCATATTATTTATCATGGTACATACGTACATGACAACTGAATTTTGTTTTATTTTCTTACAACATACTGCTGTGTTTGTTTCTCCTGTAGGGGCGTGGTGAGCAAACTGTTGGAGCATGATGCCCTGCCACACGTCAGGGACAAGAAAAAGACGTTACCTTTTCGTCTGGCTTTAGAGGAAAACTTTGATGAAATTGGTGCTATGCTCCTTCAGTCCATGCCAAACCATGTGTGAGTTGTCTCAAGGAATTTCTCAAGGAATTAACCACTTGTCTTTTTAATCTCCTTGTTGAGCTCAGGAGGTACAAAGAACTATTTGAGTGCAAAACATTTGGAAATTGACCTATATTATCCCCTTTCGAACCACAGGTCCTTCACAACAACAAGAGCGTCTAGAAAGGTTATTTGAATGGGCGTAACTACTCGTAATGTTTTATCAGCTTGTGAGAGGGGGTTATTCATGTGTTTGTAACACTTTATAAAAAGAAAGCTATAAAAGATAGAGTATTATTTTCGTCATCGATTAACACTCTCCCACGGTATTCATGGCAAAAACACACGTTTCCCGATGCGCATGCTGTACAAAAACAGTACATACTGAGTGACACCGGTGCCCTGTCCGGAACGTATGACGTAATCGGTTGCTGATAAGATTTGCGTCTCAGCACAGACACAGGACAAGAGTTAAACATTTCAACCAAAATTGGGTAAAACGCAAAATTGTGCAATTTTCGCAGACATAGATTGATTTTTTTTGTTTTGATAAATGTAACGTCCCCATAGTTGAATTTTAATTCTGCAAAGTTTTATAAAAAGTGGTCAAAGATAACCAAGTAAACTTGATTTATAAAATAAAATATAGAAAGTTACAGGGAGTTGGGATGCGGAAGAAAGAAAAGAAAAACACAATTCCAAAACCAAGTTCATTATTGCTGTTTAATTAAGTGGATCGACCTTTTTTTAAGACACCCCGTATATCAACACAAGTATAAAAGTGTTGATGGACTAGCGAGCTAACCATCTTTGTCGAATATACCCAAGATGACCAGCCTTGTTGAGGAGAAAAGTGGTTTTATTAGACAGGTGGTCATCTTGCACAGAGTCATTGTAATAAACAATAATTGTAAGTGGGGAAGTTGGAAGTGGTCATTGGTACAGGTGAAGGTCTTGGACAGGCAGTAGATAGAGCAAGGTTTCTTTTCATGTGAGATAAAATTTATAATGCTAGTTAAATCTAAACAAGCCTCTCCAAAATGGTAATAAGATCACAGGGAAAAGTGACTTTTCAGACAAAAGACCTCCATGGAGAGGTGGCCAATTAGGCAGGTTCAACTGTAATGCACTCATAAGGATTCTACATCAACCATTTACTCAGCTTGGATGGAATTGTGTACTTCTTTTTTTTTCTTCCAAATCCCAAATCCCTGTCACTTTATATATTTTACTTTATGAATCAAGTGTACACACACCTTAAACTGGGGTCTGTGGTGCAGTGGTCAGGCACTTCAGTGTTGAAGGCAGGCGACCCGAGTTCAGTTTCAAAGAGGGGCAAATTTTTATTAAGTTTCTCAGTCTTTCTGCCATGATGCTGTATCCCTTTGAGCCTGGGTTGGTCCTGACAGGCAAGGTCTGAAAGCTGCTTCCTAAATTATCTAATTTGTGTCAATGGGGGTGTAACAAGGCTTGAATTTTAAAAAATTTCTCACACTTTTGTTTTGTGGTGAGAAACAAAATTTTAATGTGAAGTTCAAGGTCCTCAGAATATATGTCTTAGGAAACAGATGTTTGTGTTTCTTTTTGTCTATACACTGATGCTTGACCAATATTTTGAGGCACCTGTGACTGTGAACTGCTCATCTCTGAAACACGCACATAGCGAATAGATTTTCAGGTCCGGAAATTTTTGTTATACATGTAATTTCTTTGTATTTAAAATGTGTGAATTTATTGAAATTCAGATAATATAATGAAAATATGTTAGTGTGCTGCATATTTCACTATAATGACCATGCTTGTCCGTACATTGTGCATAATTCAGCCTGTCTTTTTATAACTATATCTTCATATCTTTCAGAGTTAGAGATCTGTTCATTACCCACGACAACAATGAAGCTGAGTGTACCTTTCACAGTCTCCTAGACAGAAACATGCAGGTGGGTTAGAGACATTTTCTTTACAGCCTCCTAGACAGAAACATGCAGGTTGGTGAGAGACATTTTCTTTACAGTGGACAGTCTCCTAGACAGAAACATGCAGGTGGGTGAGAGACATTTTCCGGGGATGAGGGGAAAGATGAGCGTAAGAAATTATGTTTGTGATACTCGGTACGTGTAAAGACAATGTCAATAGTGTGCAAGGGTAGGTACGATGATAAATTTACAACACATCAGTTGGTTATTTTTTTAGCTGTAGTAAGAGACAACAAAGATATTAATATTGGTGAAAGTAATTGATTAAGTCAGAAGAATAGATTGTGAACGTGTTGCTACCCCACAGTGACCCTGGCATTTCACACAAAGTGGAGCTCTTTGAAAGGGTTGGGGGGGGGGGGGGGGAGGGGGGGTTAATACACTTTACTTTTACCTCTACAGCTACATTTACAGTGGAGTTCGCTTAGATGGAAATTTACGGGAACGACAGATTTTATTCGGTTTAGCTGAGATTTAGGTTAGAGTGATTGCTGGAAAGGACACACACAAAAAAAATGGGGATTTTATTTTCTCTTGGTGTACTGCTATTTCCAGATTAATAATTCGGTTCTAGTTTTTTGGGGGGTTTGGAAAGGTTTTACGGCGTTCGCTACTGCATAAGTTCATATGTGCGACAAGGAATGAATGTCAACAGAGAAGTCCAAACGGGGAATCAGACTTACTCTGCTCACCTCTCTTCTCTCGCCTCAAAGACACTTCAGTCAGTAGCACTGCCCTGGGGGGAAGGTTTTAACTGAGTACTGTACATCCTTCTTCAAACTTGAACCAAGTGATATATTTTTTTTGTTCCGATAAGGAATCTGCCCTGGCCGTTCTTGACTGCATGATCGACAAGATTGGTCAGACTGGACACGTACGTGTATATTACCACATACTGGAAGCTGACGAGAAGGGGAGGCCACCCACACATCCTGATTTTCAAAAGAATTCCAGATCATGTCTACATCTGATGTCAAAAGAGGGGAATAAGGTAATTTGTTTTTCATGGCATTTGACCACTGGTGTATATTCTAATTTGCTGCCTTCTTTTTTTATAATTACCAATGTTCTCAAGTCACTCTGTTCAGCTTTATTTCATTTTTTAAAGGAGATAAATAATTTTTCTTATCATTCAGCTTGAAGCACTGATGTCTGTTGTATTTTGGTTTGACACTTTACCGTTTTTATGTAGAATGCATGAGTTTGATTCCTGAGTGGGAAGTTTTTTTATCCTGTCTCTCCGTCCGTCTGCTGGGAAGCTGTATCCCTCTCTGCCCAGTTAGGCTTGCCTCCGAAGTGATCTAAATTATGTGGATGAGGGCTTAAAACACTTACACCAGCAACTGTGACTGTAATTGGGAACATATGGTATTTGGGCATATTATGTGTATGGATTGATGAGATCTACCAACTTTTAGAAAACATGAAGGCCTGTGCAAAAAAAGCTTCCACAAATTTGGGTCAAATTGGTTTGAACATTTGACCACGTAGAGCATGCAAAAGTTGAAATCATACCAACTATTTAGTGGGAGGCTATATTTAATAAGCAGTATAGGTCTTACGTACATGTTATGAACTACAATTTCTTTCTTACAGGATGTCATTTTTCACTTTGTTGTAAGGCTGCTGATTCGAAGGAAGTGGAAAGAATTCGCAAGATTACGATTTCAGTAAGTGGTTTTCTTTTGTTGTGCACTCTTATAAAAAGTAAATAAAGGTACCAGAGATCTTTAATCAGTTTATGACCTTTTCAATTCAGTTTGTCTTTCAACTCACTCTGACATAACTTTTATGTATGAGCTTAGCACCCTCCCGGTCCTGGACACTTTTGCTGTAAGCTGACAAAACACCTTTTTTCATTTTGGCGCCAAAATTATTTGTTTACTAAATCAAAAGCCTGGTCGTTATCCTAGCTGTGTGAAAAAATCTAAGTAAAACTGAGACTTGAATTTGAATAAATTAGAATTCAAATTTCGAAATCACTGTATTTTTTAATGGTTACACTGACAAAAAACCTCTTTTTCTGGAGACTGCTGTGAAGAAAAAAAGGTGTTTTGTCAGCTTAGGGCAGACTTCATTTTCACCTATTTCTAATTAAATTAATCATCTCTCACATTTGTTTTTGTTCTTCAGGCTGAACTCCTTCCTGTTTCTCCTGACCTTGATGTCCTTGACCTTCTCAGTGGTGGTGTCTGTGGTGACCCCCGACCCCACAGTTTACGACACCCCGCTACACGTCGCCAGAGCAGTATTTGAAGTATGGGCCGTGATGACTGTGGTTGTTACCTTTATTGTGGAGCTGAACCAGTTTAGAAAGTAAGAAGAAATTTACAGATACAGGTACTGTCGAAATTGTCAAAGACGGCCACCTATAGTAAAAGAGATACGTCATTGTCTTGACAGCTGGGCAGGTGGATATCTAGGGCAGTGTCTTTAGAGTAGCCTTTATGGAAAAAGGCACGGGAGGCAGTGGAAAGTGGTTGTTTGTACTGGTGATTGTCTTGGACAAGTGGCTGTTACTAGGTTCGACAGTATAAGAAATTACATTCTTTTAACTTTATAATTCCATTTTAGGTGTCATTACTGATGTGGAAAAGATTTTGAAGTTTGTCAGGTCCAGATACAAGCATGTCCAAATGTCCTCTTCATGTACCTTATACTTGCCCCAGAGAGGTGTTCATATTAGTTTTAAAAATTGAAGCCTTTTTAAAGCATAGTATAAATTGGCCTGTGAAAATGCATAAATTGACAGAACCTTTGTTTACAGTCTTGTTTACAAATTGCCAACTCTGCATTCTATAATTATTATTTAGTAAGATTTCAGAGACTTCTAATGTCAGTGCACTCTTTTGCTTCTTTCTAAGTTTCAGTTTCTAGACGTGGAAATAAAGAAATGAAAAGAAAAAACGTCACTATTGCGTATGTTTCTCAGATACTGTCCAGCACACACAAAGTGAAATCAGCGGAACTCAAAAATTGTTTATAATGTGCCAATTATCTTATGTACGTATTTTAAATACAAAGAAATTACATCTTAAAAGAAAAAAATTGGGACCTGAAAATTTGTTGGCTGTATGTGTGTGTTTTAGTTTGAGCATATTTTGCTATGTGCATGTCCACTCTGAACATGCCAGGTACTGTGTTCTAAACAAGAAATGGCCATTTTTCTGTCTCAGGCACAAGCTGGAGTACTGGCGCGATCAGTTCAACTGGATCGACATTTCTTCCTCCGGACTTCTCATCACCGTTGTGCCTCTTCGCTTCTGCCACGCTCAGGAACAGTGGCCAGTGTTTGCCATGGGCTATCTGCTCTGGACGCTTCGTATCTTCAAGTACGCTGCTGTTTTCAGGTTGGTTAATTAACCCTTACAGCCCATGTTGCTCATATTTCCCTCATGAGTCCACATTCTCTCTGGCCCAGTCACTGATATCTCCCTCACAGAGCACTAGCCACCACGAATCCAGTCGGGAATTTGTTTAGTATTTCTGTACACTTGTCTCTGAAGAAAAATGTACATATTGTCTTCTAAAACTTCAAACAAATAAAGCAAAGAAATTTTCTTAATGCCAGCAAAAATGCTGTCATGCCTTTTAACTCAATGAGGACGCACGTTCGGCACATGTGTGGAGGCTCGTTGTGTTGGGTACTTTAAAAGAAAAGGCATAACTTCCTATTTCTTACAGATTTTCTATTCTGTTTTCATTCTCTGAAACTTAAAAAAGCAGGTAACAATATGCATTTTATCAAAAATGCAAATTCGTGTTTCTGAATATATGTGTAATGGGTGGAAATGTGCTGATCGGACATATGTGTCTGCTTCGGTAACAAAGAGTTAAAAATTCTTTTGAAGTACAAAAACGGTTTGGTCTTTTCATTTTCCTTTTTACGCGGAGGGTTATAGTTAAATGTCACATTGTAAAGGGCAAAATAAATTATTGTAGGGCATGAGAAATATTCAAGGACATTTATACAATCATGATGCGACTGCTTCCACAGACAGACTGGTGCGTACGCCCAAATCTTGTGGCGGATCATATCCCACGACTTCCTGCAGTTCACCGTTGTGTTCCTCGTCATCTTACTGGCCTTCAGTGGCTCCTTCGTGCTGGCGCTGAGAGGAGAAGATTCCCTCAGTGTTCATAATGAGACGAGGTTTGTTTGTAAATTACTTTTTACACCTTTAGTTATTTAAATTGTGTCAATGGCAGCATAAAAAACACCTTAAAAATAAATAACAACACCTTTACTTTTACTATATTTCAAAGATACTGCCGCTTGTGGATGTGTAGATAAGTTTGAAGGAATTTATGTGTGACAATGTGACAAAATAAGCTGCTTGATTCACTCAGCTGATTGATGATGAGGCAAAAAGTCAATTTTCTTGAACTGTATGTTTATACCTCCCCAGCTTTTAGACTGATAAAGTTTTTTCCCACTTGTAGGACTTGGATAAATCTTTTATTTCACTCTGACAGAGTTATATTATAGAAGAAGTATTGACAATTTGCCATGTTGCTGCCCATGCATTCCCTAACGTTCTATGAAATTGACATGGCATAGCTGCTCTATTTCATGTTTGCTGATAAAAAATTTGTTAGTAGTCAGCATTTTAAATATGCTACTTTCGTGCAATGCAGCACTTCAGATTGTCACAGAAGTTAGCTCAAAACACCTGAGAAATCTGTTATCCCTACCCACTTTGTTTTTAAATAAACTGAGCATTCTGGAATTTCTAACTTTATATCTGCACCTATCTAAATTTTGGAAGTGGACCAAATCTTTGGTATTTACGTTAGTTTACCGATTTAGTAAATAGCCATGAATTTATGGTTTGAGATACTGCAATTGGAAGAAACTTGTGTTTTTGATTGTTGAATTGCAAAATTGCAAACGCTGTTTTAAAAAGTCATGCCCATTTCTGTCAATGAAAATGTTCTGACCTTGAATATCTTGTTCCGACTCCACAGATAAACTTTCTTAGTAGAGCATAATTTTTTTTTCACATTTGTTTAGATCATTTGGAATATCATTTTAATTTTTTGTATGAATTATGGACTTTGAACTTTATTAAAGGAAATACTACCAGACCAAGAAATAACAATTAAATAGTACAAACAAAAGTTACAACAAATGACACCTATATGATGATATACATAATTTTGTTACCCCC
>NW_004797935.1:395430-402975 GCF_000002075.1 Aplysia californica | reverse complement strand
CCCCCCCCCCCCCCCCCCCCATCCCAAAGTGACTTTTGGCAGGTGCTGTTTACTGGCGTGCGCATCTTGATAGAGGGTCAGCCAGTCGTAGAGTATTCTGGGGAGTACGGCTACAAGTTAGTATTGATTATTTCCATATACATGTGTGTGTGTGTGTGTGTGTGTGAGTGTGCAGGTGCGTGTGTGTGCATGTGTGATGATGAGGGGGGAAGGGGAGAGGGGGGTATGTGTCTGTGTGTGCACCAACATTTTTTATCTGAAAAGATTGTTAAACTCTCTGTAGAGTTTTACATTGAGCTGTTTGTATGCTGCTCTTTATTAAGTATTTACTCTGTGTTATGTATTTTAAGTTTTTAGTTTAGTCAGAGATTACAGCACTTGCAGCACAGGTTATGCAAGTGGAAGATTAGAGGTGTTATTTTGTTGTTGTTTTTTCATATGTGGAAGGGATATCCACTGTCCCACTGTGGTCTTGTAAAAGATGGACAAAGAAAGTATTGGATAATTTGTTGGTTTTTTTACTACTTTTTTGGTAACATCGAGATGCTAGTCCAGGATGGGGAAATGAGGAAAGTGTTTGCCTAAACCTGTCCTCGTGGTTTTATGCATCCCGCTTAATTTAGCAAAATTTGATCACTTTTTGCATAATTTCTTATTATTTTCCTTTATCATTATCAACAGAATCGCATAATTTCACATTTTTTGGGCTCATTTTGCATAATTTAATAATTTTTCTTGCTTAAAATGACGGGGACAGCTATACCCTGATCCAGGATAAGAAAGGTGATGATGATGATAGATGTAGTAATTAAGGAAGTGCTGGATCTTCATTTCTTTTTCAATATCCACTCAACCACTGTGAACTTGTAAAACATCGATAAAGGAAATCGTCAAATATTTTGTCGTTGTTTTCTCTGTCTATGCCAAGGTTGTGCTGGATCTTCATTTTTTCCCTGTCCACTCTACGACTACGACCTTGAAAACATTGAAAAGGAAGCAATCAGATATTTTGTTTGGGGGTTTTTTTTCTGTCTGGTAGAATATCCACTCTACCACAAAGGCCTTGTAAAAGATGGATACGGAAATCATGGGATATGATTTTGTTTTTCCTTTCTGTTGCAACTAACCACTGTGAGTTTGTAAAGCATTGAAGGAAATCATGGGACATTTTGTTTTTGTTTTCCTTCTGTGGCAGGAATGTCAGTGCATAAGGAAATCATTTAATGTTTTGTTTGGGTTTTTTCCCATCTGTGCTTGGGTAATAATACTAATAAGCTGCATCCTGATGGTTGTGTTTTGTCTTCCCTCTGTGCCACGGTAATGAACTGATGGTGATGGTGGTGTTCCTGTTTGTATTTACCTCTGTGCTGCAAGGATAATGAGCTGTATCCTGATGGTGGTGTTTCTGTTTTTTCTTCCCTCTGTGCCAGGGTAATGAGCTGTATCCTGATGGTGGTGTTTCTGTTTTTTCTTCCCTCTGTGCTAGGATAATGAGCTGTATCCTGATGGTGGTGTTTCTGTTTTTTCTTCCCTCTGTGCCAGGGTAATGAGATGTATTCTGATTGTGGTGTTTCTGTTTTTTCTTCCCTCTGTGCTGTTAGGATAATGAGCTGTATTCTGATGGTGGTGGTCCTGTTTTTTCTTCCCTCTGAGCCAGGGTAATGAGCTGTATCCTGATGGTGGTGGTCCTGTTTTTTCTTCCCTCTGTGCCAGGGTAATGAGCTGTATCCTGATGGTGGTGTTTCTGTTTTTTCTTCCCTCTGTGCCAGGGTAATGAGCTGTATCCTGATGGTGGTGGTCCTGTTTTTTCTTCCCTCTGTGCCAGGGTAATGAGCTGTATCCTGATGGTGGTGTTTCTGTTTTTTCTTCCCTTCTGTGCCAGGGTAATGAGCTGTATTCTGATGGTGGTGTTCCTGTTTTTCTGCTGTGTGGTTCTCCTCAACATCCTCATCGCCCAGCTCTCAGACACGTACCAAAACGTCCAGAGAGACGCTCAGCGAGGACTCGAACTCAACAGGGCCTGGATCATAACCAGGGTAGAGCTGAACTCGCTGTTCATTGGGAAAAGCTACCGGGTCTCCAAATATACTGAGGTGAGTCTCAAGGGAAAAGTACATTTTGTTTTATGTTCTGTGTGTTTGTGTGCTCATTCTTTATGAATGATTAAGATGAGTGAGGGAGTGAGTGGGTGGGTGGGGGAGTCTGTAAGTGTGTGAGCAAGTGTGTGAGTGTGTGAGTGAGTGAATGAGTGAGTCTGTGAGTGTGAGAGCGAGTAAGTGAATGAATGAGTGTGAGAGTGAGTGAGTGTGTGAGTGTGAGAGTGAGTGAGTGTGTGAGTGTGAGAGTGAGTGAGTGTGTGCGCGAGTAAGTGAGCAAGTAAAAAGAAGCACTTCATCATGGAAAAGGTCATCTAGTGCAAAAAAAACCCAAGCTAGACAAGGGCAAATACAAGATCTGAGAATCTCTTCGCTATATATGCATATTTTGCCATGGGCATCTTTGCTCTGTGCATGCTAAACTGTAGTAATTATGATTAAGTGTTCCTCATTAGAGACTGTGTTGTTCCATTCTGCATTTTTTTAGGCGAGAAGCTAATATGTGGCGACAAAACAAAATGACATCATGAAATGAACATTCCTTTCCAAACACCGCAGTTTTATTCATGTCTCAATTTTCATCCCGTTCTTGTTCCTCTCTGTATTTTGTGAGGCCACAAGGAACTGCGAGAACAAAATAACACTAAAATATTCCTCCTTTCCAAGCACTGCTATTTTAATCTTTTCTCAACTTCCCCCCTCACTTGTTGCAGGCTGAAGAGTTGAGCAATCCGCTGAACGTGCTGGAGAAGTGGGAATCTCCACTCCTGAATGAGATGAGTAAAAACGTCCGTGAAGTGCAGGAGAGTCTTGTGTCGACCCACCTCAACATGCAGACCATTACGAACAGACTGAGCAGGCAGGAGTATGCTCTGAAGAGGATTCAGTACGTTTGCTAATATCACTTTTGTTGTATTATGTTGAAATCAGGTTTTATCACAATAATTAAGTCAAAGAAACCTACATTTTTCTGCAATTTTTGCAATTTTTATCTAATTATTTTGGCGACTCAACACTTTTTGTATTCTTTTAAAAATTTGTTTCTGTGTATCAAGCGCTGTTTTGTTGAACCTTGCTGAGGTGTTAATGAGGTTACATCAGCACAAAGAATTGCTCTGAACTAACCTCGCCCTCTTTGAGTTGTCTTTGAAAACATGCATTGAATAAGATGCTTACAAACATTGCACAGTAAGGTATCTAGAGTTTTTATGTAAAAAAAAAATGATTGTCACAAAAATTCGAGTTAGTGATGTTCCAACAGAGCACCAATGAAATGAAAATATATCTTGAGGGAAACTGAAAGATTCACTCAGGGACATGGCAAATATTCTGTAGATTGTATTGAAAAGAATGACAGCATTTTTTTCTAGACTGCTTTCAGCTCTGTCTGTTTCTACCTTCTCATCCTTCTCTTCTCAAGTGAAAATTCTGTCTTTCCTTTTTTGCTTCAGATCTAACGCCCCAACCTTATGGGATTAATTTTTTGTTTAAATTTCTTTTTTTCATTCTTTGATTATCATCCCAGGGATTAAATGCTCTTACTTTCTTAGGGCTATTTTGATGTTATTGCTGTCTTTATCATGCTAATTCCTTTCTTTCCTTGCAGGGAACAACTCAATGAAGTGCTACAGTGCCAAAAGAGTTCCATCGAAAAAAAGCAAGCTAAATGATTTGTTGAATATCATGTTTTATTATTGTTGCCTACTTTTTGAATGATTGTGTGGCTAAAATGTTGGAATGATTGTATAACTAAAATGTTTGAATGATTGTGTAACGAAAATGTTTGAATGATTGTGTAACTAAAATATTTGAATGATTGTGTAACGAAAATGTTTGTTAGAAAGCATACCTTTGTCTGCTGAAGAATGACTATCATGTTTGCTGTATGAATTTGAATGCAATAAAACACTGTCAAAAGTATTGATGACAGACGAGTTCATTTTTTAAGGTAGTTTTTACGTTTAACAAGCTTCTGTTAGTTTTGTTTTGTTTTGGGGGTTTTTAACTACTGTTAGCGTTATAAATTCCTATCTTCCTCTGCTCTGAAGAGTCACGAGGGATGTGGGTACCCTCTATCTCGTTCCCTACTTGAACCATCTTTAATGTCACTGTGAAGTTCCGAAATGGTGGGCATAGTCTCTGCTAAGGTGACCTTATTAGTATTAGCCTTTAGCCTATTCTATCTGGTCAAGACAAGTGAAGAAAGGACCTTAGTAGGTAGACAGTACAGTGGCAGATATGTTGGGGATTTTGTAAAGGGGTTGTAGGTAGCAAGTTGACAACCAGGTATTCCTTTCAAGTCTTATTTGTACGTGAAGTTGCGGAGATTCTGACAAGGGAGCCTCGAACCCGAGTCGAGAGGGAACAATTTACACACAATATTGTTTGCCTTACGGGGAGAATTAAATTGCAGTTCTGAAAATGGCAACATAGTCTAGTGGAATGTATATTTTATGTGTTTTGTTTAAAGCCGCCGCTCAGTGACGTCGTGCATACCATCCATTTGCTTATATGTGGGTGTGGCCTCTAATAAGATTTTGCATTCAATTTGAGCGTTTGCTTTAGTGAAAAGGCACCCACGACATTATAAATAGATGTAATTTTGTGCTGCCACACGCACACACACACACACACACACACGCGCGCGTGCGCGTGCGAGCGCACATACTGTATTTATTGTTATAATCTTCTCTATGCATGTGTGTTCATTGAAAAAAAGTCCATCAAACAACTTGTGAATTCATTTGCAATCAAACCACCTTGTGCCTTGTGTCATAAGCAACAGATGGAATCATACGGGGTTGCGTTGAAGATTATGTGCTTGCTTTGAAACAACAGTGCCAAAGGTACACCCTGAAGATTCGTGCAAATGATTACAAGGTTTTCTTGCCCAAGCGTAGATGTTTTATCCATATATGGTATCCTTTCTAATATCACAACTGAAAGAGCTGCGGTGCTGGCCTACCATAGAAAACTGCATCTCCCCTCGACGCTTAACAGCAACAGAGGATGAAAAGGTAAAAGTAAGTAAAATGATGCCCTTTCTTTGTCATTTTCGTTTCTGACATGTGAGATCCCCACTTTGTCTAGCCTGACGTTGTCAAGGCTCAAAACTCCCACACAATTCACGTTGATCTTTTTTGGCTCACCGATCGACATGGTTTTTTTTTCATCTAGCACATAATGAGTAGTCTGACATTCAAGGTAGATTGTCCTTGACGTTTGAAACAGATGAAGCTCGGACAGATTACAAAATCAGGGATCAAGATTTCCAGTTTTCTAGAGCTTTTCAAAGAATTGTGGAATTGACGGTTTTATCAAGCGACCGACGATAGATCTATCAGCCACAGAAATGTGAAAAATAACGTTGAACACATTGACTGTTCAAAAGTTTTGACGACACATACACATTTTTTAAAGTTTAGTTTTAGTAAGAGTTTTACGGCAGTTGCAACATAATAAAAGGTATAAGTGCCAATATTTTTTTTTCACTGTCACTGACACTGAGAGGCTTGCTGATGCAGAAAGAGAGAAAGCTTTTTCCCTTCCAATTCTTTCCCTTTCTATTTGATGAAGCAAAAAAAAAAAATGTATTCATCTTTTTGACTGTCTGATTGATGGTGCAGATATAAAAATTAACTCTCACTCTCAACATTTTTTGGGTTTGGGCCAGTTTTTTAAGGACGCAGATTTTAAAATCCCTTAATTCTTGTGATAGTCAACACAATAAGTGTTATATATCAACGGAAATGTTATTGAGTGGACTTAGGTTTGATACAATAATTATGTGTGTATGATTTTTCAGTTTCATGTGTGACCTACTTACTTGGTGGGCCTATCTAAAAAAAATGAAAAAATGACCTTTTTTCAATATAATATTTTTACATAGGCGAAGAACTTTCTTTCAAATTTTCAGCTATCGTTTTGATGGGGCAAAACGGGTTAGGGGTTCAAAATACTACTGTTTTGCCTCAGAAAGGGGGAATGTAAAGTATACAGTTGCAATGACGTGAATTTAGTTACATAGATTTATATTATTTCAATATTATTTATGGGTTTTGTACATTTGCATATGCCATGCCAAATCCCATGAGCTTAATATTCCAGTAGATACGCTTTGCAATATAATCATAGGCGCTGGTAGATAAAAGACGATGTTCCCCATTGTAATAAGCTTGTCATATTTCACTCTCTGGTTTTATTTCTGCATGTCTAGACGTTTTTATTTTAATCTCCAAAGGTAGGTAATAGTTTTGCTTCATCTTAGCCACCAAGTTCGAGTGGCTGAGAGAGAAAAAAAATGTTTTCTAGATCTAGATTTTGAGAGTGTGAAGGGAAAGATCCAGTGTTTTGTGAACACAAAGGTCTCAGCGAGATCAGCTCACTGTCGCTAACATTGTGGGGTCGATAGCGTCGGCGGCTGAAAGGGGACAACGACGTGACCAAACCATTTACTTCAAATACAAAAGTATAGCCTTCAATGAATTCTTATGTCTAATAAACTGGAATTTGTGAAATGCAGGAATGCGCTTTTACTCCTAGACCTGCTTCATAACTTAATTCTCGGGTCTGGCAGTGAAGTGGTAGGTATTTGATGTTGCCATAAAAAAGCACTTCGTCATACTCTTTTAGGATTTATTTGATGGTATGGGAAAAGGCTTTCTTTCAACTCTTTGATTGTTTGTTTGAGGGTGCACAAAACAAAACAAAACAAAAAAACGTTCTCCGGTGTCCAGAAAGGAGCTATACTTGTCCCGTGCAAAACAACAAAATTGAATTCAACTTGCACATTCTTCAACATAGTGTCAAGAGGAACAAGCATGGAAGTTCATTGACTGCTTAGTTTGCTAATATTATCATTTTGTGTGTGTTGTTGTTTGTTTGTTTTTTGGGGGGTTTTTTCAAATGAATTTTACACTCTAAAAGACTCAAAAATGTTCCATAAAAGATGGGACACATAGCCCTGTGGGGAGACTCAAGGAGGAGAAAAGAAAGATGTCGGATATGATAAGAGAGAAATTTGACGCATGTGCATCTGAGAAAGTTTTGTGCATGAGGCCCTATGATATACTGATTTTGAGCTCTTTTGAACGATATCTTCGAGATTCCTACACCTTTTTCAGTTGATATTTTCTCTTTTTCTCTGTCTCAGAAACCTAACTAGACACATCAACATGTACTGAGAAACATAAACATTTGTGTTTCGAGAGGGGGGGGGTGATCGTTCGAAATGTGCCTCAACACGGTCTTTGGCCGGCTGCTGGACCTTAATTAAGTATCAGCTACGTCAGTAGAAAAAAAAAGAGTGAAAGGGTTGAGTCCCCCAGACAGAATTGGGAGAATCATGTATCATGTACTTGAATGTACAACAGGTGGACGGAAAACTCGGAACTTTCGAGAGATGCTCAGGAGAGGGGGTATTGTGTGTGTGTGTGTGTGTGTGTGTGTG
>NW_004797935.1:384050-394291 GCF_000002075.1 Aplysia californica | reverse complement strand
CTCAAGGTTGTCTTAATGCAGCTTCTTTCATGGCTAATTCTTCCTATGTTTGAAGCGCAGATTCTGTCACAGTGCTTGCATGTATGTGTCATACATCGAAACTCTGTATTTCCGCTGTTCTCCTTTCGTCGTTGGCGCTTCTCAGCCTGGTTGTTTCTAAGGCTGCTCTCTAGCGTTGTAGTTCTTTCTTTTCATTTTCCTCCATGTTTTCCTGTCCACAGCTATTTCTTCCTAGATGCTAACATTTACTCCAAGCTTAGATAAGCTGTTTTTGCAGGTGTCTTTGTACCTCAATTTTGGTCTTCCTCTTGGTCACTTTCCTTGGTCAAGTTCTCCGGTTGTCGTCCATTCTCTTGACAAGGCCCATCCATCTCAATCTTTTTAAACACAGGATAGTTGTCATGCTCGGGAAGTTTGCCCGTGCCAACACTTCAACATTTTTAACTTTGTCGCGCCTCGAAAGGCCTAAGATCTTGCGGCAACATCTGAGATTGAAAATGTCGAGGCCCTTTTCTTGTCTGTTGTACAAGGTCCATGTTTCAGATCCATAAAGGAGTGTGCTGAGGACACATGCTTCTTAAATCTTGATCTTTGTTTTGGTGGTTAATCTTTTGTTTTCCCATGCTCGTTTTGTCAGCCTTCCAAAAGTTGTTGCTGCTTTCCCTATCCTGGTGCTGATCTCATAATCAAGTGATGTAGTAGAGCTGATGATAGACGCCAGGTAACAGAACTTGTCCACTGTCTCAAGCTCCTTGTCGTTCAGCCATATGACATATATGGCTCTGCTCTGCACCTTCTTGAGTAAGGACGACTGTTTTCCTAACTCTGATGAGCAAGCTAAAGACCTTGCATGCTGTTGATAGGCGGTCCTTCATTGTTTGTAGGGTGGCCGAAACTACTGCCATAAATATAAAAGAATATTACTTTTGACCGCACCCTCTCTGCAAAAAACCATGTGACGAACATTATCACCAGAGCAAGGAAAGGACTTGTTGCATTGAGAGTGATGGCTGCATCTATGCCCCAACGCGCCCTTATGATCATGCTTCAAGCGATTGTACTGTTTGTAGTGAACTATGGTCTTGGTATGCTCACCCTATCCAAAACCAAACTACATCGCCTCGATTTAATTCAAAATGAAGGAATGAGAACTCTTCTGGGATGCACCAGTGACACAGCAGCATCAGCGATGAGATACATGTATCTGCTGGACCTACCAACGTTAACCCACCGACACAAGCTAGCACAAGTCAAGGCCTACCTTCGAGTAACAGCAGACGAACGTCACCCTCTACGTCCGAAAATAGGAAACCAAGTACGCCAAAGATTGAAAAGAGGATCTTCATGGATGGTGCAAGCAGAGCGAACTCTCGATATGTGTTGTGAAATCGAGGACAAAAGAAGAGGATGTGACTGGATGAGGCTGGAGACAGACATGAGCAACTTCATGAAGGTGATAGCTACGCTAGGTCGAGAGTGTCGTGAGTGGCCAGCAAATGCAAATAATGCGGAAATTGTGGCCATCCTTGAGGAAAATTCAGTGATTGGTGATATTGTCGTCTTCACCGACGGATCAGTGAGGCGTGGCCAGAAATCTGGGTGGGCGTTCAGTGCTCAAGTTGACGGGAAGATAATTAAAGAACAGTCTGGAGCTTACGAGTGCACTACATCGAGCATGGCAATGGAGGTCAAGGCAATAACAGAGGCGCTGGAATGGATCAGTATGGAAGCGTATAAATATGCCCTGTTAGTCACAGATTCGATGAGCACCCTAGAAAAAATCAGGAGTGGGTGGCTCTACAGTGACTGGAGAGCTCTCATTGCAAATAGCCACCTCCTAAGGATTACATGGGTGTTCTGCCCTGGTCACGTCGGGGTGCACGGAAATGAACGTGCTGATGAACTTGCCAGCAAAGCAGCACCCAATGGCCGAATCATGCTCGACCCACCAATGGTGATCGCCAGATGCAAGGAGAGCCTTCATGACCAAGAGGAGACAGACTCCCATACGCTCAGCACAATAAAAGAAAAGTGTGTGCGGGGCACAGCGAAAAAAGTTTGTTCCGAGGAGTGGTCAGGCGTGTCTCAAACCAGCTCCTCCTGGAGACAATTAGCAGGAAGACCCTGAGGTGGACGCTGGAAAGGAGAGATGAGCAGCTATGGACATGTGCCGCCTGCTATGATTCTAGCTCTGGATCCAAGTAAATCCAAGTATAAAAGAACACATTAAAATTTAATCGTCTTCACGAATTGCCTTGCCATTCCTTCACCCCCCCCCCCACAGGTCTTATCTCCACATTCCCTACACCCCCTTCTTTTCCTCTTGCCGTAGGTACTGCCACAGTCTGCGCTGGCCCTCAGTAGGCCTATAATAGAGGGCCACCATAATGCTCTATGCGGGGTTGATCAGTGCTTACCAAGGACTCAGAATATTATATTAATCATATAACTACCTCCTTGGCTCTAACAAATATATACATAACATTGTCGAACAAGTTGGTAGAATTCCTTTTGGTTTATATACATGTATTATCAGCCCCCCTTATTCAGGATTTTAATTTGATTACGGTAATCAAGTAAAATCCTGAATAAGGGGAGCTGATAGAGATAGAAGACAAAAATGTTAAAAACATAAACGAAATTACACGATTGTCTCCCCTGCAATATCTAAAAAATTTCGTTGCTGTAGAAAATAAGTCAGTTGCCAAATTTGCCGATGGTCAATTCTAACCAGACTAATGGCTTGCACTGATGGCCTATTGATAAATCTGCCTGCTATTGTTTAATATATAAACCAAAAGGAAATGAGCTTGGTTGTAGATATGTAGGTTGAGCATTTTACGACGTTTACTGTTTGGTGGTTCAATAAATTGGAAGAAACATACAGGCAAAACAATCCGTAAATCATGTTGTTTATTCAGTCCTATTTAGTGAGTGATTCGCCGTAGTTTAACTTTAAAAAAATAGAAAATGCATGTATGTATTCAATCGTGATCTGTTTAAGTTTTTAGATTTGTTGTGCCCAATCTTTTTTTCTTTTTAAAATGGTAACATCTTTTTGCTTCAAGGACACGTTGCTGAGGCGAATAGGTGATTTTTACAACAAACTTGTAGAAATCCTGGTAAAGTAATTCGTAAGCGACAAGATGGCGGAACACAGTGTCATGACAGAACTGGAAAGAGCGTCTCAAGTGTTCATGGTAACATTAGGCCTACTTCTTGAAATTTCTTTCTTTGTTTTTCTACCCGAAGCTGGGTCCCCAACACTGTGGTTGCAATAGTTCCTTTGTTTGTTTTTATTGTCGTAGATATCTATCCCATGTTTTCACTTAGCGTGCTCACCACACAGAATGGACCATGATTATGAAAATTCATGAATGGTGATTTGGTGTCTGCAAACATTGGCCTAAAACTTCTCATGTTTCTAACAGACGTGAAAGTTGGTGTGCTGTAAGATTCTAGACTTAAGTCTCTTTGAAAGACGAGTGCTTTGAGCAGTCTGTACTCAGCATTCGCTATAACGAACGCTGATTATTAAATTGGTATTTTCACTTTGAAATAAAGTGTTTTTTGCAAAATTGTTTTGTTTGCGTAGATTGTTTTTGACCTTTTTATTTTGTCGGTTGCTTTCTTTAATTTTCCATTTTATGACTGTCTATTCGGACACGGACACACAATCCTGTGCAGCCTCAGCCCTGGCTTCTCTAGGGTCATTTCTGGTAGAGATTGGTTTTGAGCACCCGGTAACGCCAATAGAAAGCGCAAACTGCAAAATGCATTTGTCCTAAAAGAAAGGGAGAAGCACGTCATTCTCATATATAGAGAAAAGACCCACAATGTACGGTACTCACATTCATGCAAGAGTAGAAGGACACCTTATTGAATTAAAAGAAGATAAAACGGTGATTTTGTAGTTTCGTTCGTTAAAAAAAACCTTTAAAAAATGGAGGTGGGGGGGGTTCAGGGGGGCATGCCCCCTGAATTTTGTCCTAGTTTGATGTTTTGCAGTTAGGTTGCATCCCTGCTCTTTGTGTAGCCTAATTCAAATAGAGAATCTAGTATTTGGTCTTCAAGACTTCTGGATTTCTTCTCTGGATGTAAACAAATGGATCGTGGACTTAAATGAACGGAACTACAAGATCACCGATAAAACATCTTTATTGTCCTGATCCTGGCTCATTGGTTTGGTGTTTCACCACGTACACACACTCACACACATGTACACTCTCACACACACACACAGGCTCACAGTGACTAGCAATGCCAATCGGGCTTTCTCATGCGGCGAAAGTTTGGTCCCCGTTTGTGGGTGAATTTTTGGACCGTGTCGTAGCGTAGGTGACTAACTTTCTCAACCTCGGTCTGCTCTATTTCTGAACCAATGTGAATGAAACTCGGCAACCAATCAAAAATAGGGCAAACTAAGGATATGTGTGGACGTTGAAGTTTGTACACATAAATTAACCTATACTTTTGGTGTCGGGAACACTTTCGTATCTGGTGTACCGAAAACTATGAGCTTGAATTTCAACGCCGAGATGGTAATAGATCTCTATAGACTATCTTCTATAGTGTGCTCAAATTTGAATGTTCTGTGTCGAGTAGTTGTTTAGACCCGATCTTAAATGCACGACTACCCCCTATCCAAAGCGGCTTCGCATGGAGACCGGCCATTTTCCCCTCACTCTTGCGGCAAATTTATGTGACCTACAAATCCTCGCAAGGCTGTTCCGAGCCCGTTCATTGGTCACTTGAAATAGGGCAATGGCAGGCGTGCTCATCCGGTTGTTTTTCTCTCTGTTCCCCTGCAACATCGCAATGGGGGTACTCCGAGGCAAGCTTATCTCGCCTCGGGGTGTTCGCGTCTCAACGGGGAAAAAGAATTTTTAATTGTACGGCATGCTAGATTGAATCAACTTATCTTTTAAGGTTGGCATGGTCTAAAGTCATCAAAGAAAGCTTTGCCATTATTAAGTCACACTGCCAACATATTCTTAAAGATCCCATGCTGTGATACGATGCTATAAATAAAATGGACTCATCCCGACACCCCTATGAGCAAAATTTAATCATAATCATCATCATCCAGTGCCTGGTCTGTGACAGACATCGGCGATCATGATTCTCCTTTCATTCCTTTGCTTGGATGCTCTCAAAAAAGCTATGTTTCCCTAACTGTAATATGTACGCCAAAATTTTAATTATAACAAAATAACCACGAAATGGTTAGTAAATCTGAGGATAGAAATGATTTTTCCACCCAAAAACACATCGGGTAGCCAAGTTTCTCTCTGGCACTCCAATTAATTACCAAGATATCATCGATTATTTTACAAAATCTGCTACTGCGTGGTCCACTGTTTTGGAGTATTTCCCTCTATGTGGGTCATCCATATTTTGCCGACCTTTTATAACCCCATAACTTTTTAAAATTTATATGAACCGATTCTTCAAATTCTAAGAAGCATAATTCTTAGAATTGAAAATTCTTTCTTAGGTACTAAATAAAAAAGGGCTAAAGTGAAAAATTAAATTTTTTTGGGCTTTCCCACAGTGACATGCATAATTTAATATAAATGAACAGTAATATTATAATAATCTTAAGCTAGATTGTTCTTCTCTATCCAATTTGACATTTATGTCGCAGGCCCCACCTGATGTGGTGACCCGAGAACAGAGACAAGGAGCTCAGGACCTGATTTTGAATTTCCGCAAAACTCGCATGCCATACAGTCTTTGTCAATACATTCTCGGTAAGTTTGACAACTTGAACCATTTCTTGTACGCAGGAGATTCATAATTATTATATATTGTTTGCCTTTAATACAAGTTTTCATTAGATCTATATAGCTTTTTTTTTTTTTACGATGAAGTCATCCCGAATTTGACTCATTTGTTTCTTGTCTTTTTAAAATGAAGTCTCTCTGTGGTGAGAGCATGTTCCTTACTGTCTTTTGACTGTGGTGTATAGGATTGTTACAATTGCAGCATTGTCTACCAGAGCTGATTTGACGGAATGTGGATTTGTGAGTGACGGATTGCAAGATTATGCGTTGTTGACTTTTGCTTGTTCTGTCTTTACATTTATTAATTTGTCTTCTTTTTTTTTTTTTTTCAAAATGTAACTCTAATTTGCCAGCACTGTAAAACCTTACTAAAACAAAACAAAATGTAACTAGTGATGCAGTTAGCTGTGTAGAATATTTTCTTTAAATATGTTTTTTGTTTCTCTCGGTTGATTGTGCACATGTGAAATACAATTTCATTGTTGCTCCCCAGAAAACAGCAGAAATGACTACACTCTATTCCAAGCTGCGTCGACAATTAAAGAAGCTATCATTCGGGACTGGTCCCTGATGGAGCCGGATGCTATTGAGTCACTTCGCTCCTTTCTACTCCGATACATCACAAATCACATCACTCTGCAGGTCTGTTTTGGGGGTGGTGTAAGAAATTGTTACTATGACTGCTGTTGTCTTGCAATGTGTGGACATTTTCAGATTCTCACTTTTTCAAGTGTTCACCGATTTTAAAAAAAGACATCTTAAAAAGAACAACTGGATTGTTTGGATATGTGCTCCGTAAAACAAATGATTAATGTATCGTACATAAACATGCCAGTCATTCACACCCCTACAGGACAAATGATATTTTGCATTTGATTTTAAAAAAGATGTTTTACTTATCGTTTGTATTTTTGAAATAGATAAATGAGGATTTCGCAATGGGTGACACAGTTGTCAGTAATATCTTGGCAATTAAGCCACTAGACATTTTATGCACCACTAGTGTTTTATTTTGGTCTTCTGTTTATTTTAAGATTATCTTATCAACATGCTTATAAGCCTGATATAAATTTTAAGATTCAAAAGGCGGAAGGGGATACCTGGCATTTTATAGTATTTATTGCGTTTCTGGAACATTTACTGGTTTTCTGTTTCCAGAGTTATGTTAGAGAGCAGATCCTTCAGACAGTGGCAGTGATATTAAAAAGAGCAACGCTGGACAAGAAAGGGAAAAGCTGTGACGGTTTGTTTGAGGATGTCACAGCTCTGATCAGCAGTGGGAACATAACCATGGTGAGGAACACAGCACTTTGCTTTTGTTGTTTTTTTCTTTCTACTTGTGTTGCGAGGCATGAGGTTGTATCCAGACTGCAGTTCTTATGTCAGACCATTGTGAGGCCAAATGAAAGTTTTTCTGTTTGTTTGCTCGTTGATCAAAAAAAAATTTTTTCTTCTCTAATGACATTGTAATTTTCTTTTGAATATTTCGGTTGCTTTTTGTATTTGTACTTTCCTTCTCCCGCCCATGTACAATGGTGCTTTGAAGCTTCACAGTCCATTCTTTCTTTGTACTTTGTATCTATAAATTGTTCATAAGGTCTGTTGGGTTTTTTTATTACTTTCTTTTGGAGTTGAATCAAAGTTTTGATAAGCTATAATAGTGAATGATTTTTTTCCGTGGCACTGGTATTTCAGCAATTGGTAGCCTGTTCTATGTTGACCTCCCTGCTGAATGAGTACTCTTACACAAACCGCACCAGCTGTGTGGGCCTCACCTGGGAGTTTCACATCAAGTGTAAACGGGCTTTT
This sequence comes from Aplysia californica, assembly GCF_000002075.1. NCBI lineage: Eukaryota > Metazoa > Mollusca > Gastropoda > Aplysiida > Aplysiidae > Aplysia > Aplysia californica. Next base: position 386,696 of record NW_004797935.1, on the reverse strand, counting down.
GAGGTAGGTCCATGAACTCTTTTTTTCCTTTTCTTCTTTTTTTTTTGGTTCTTGTTCTTTTTCTTTCTCATCCTCCTCCTCTTCCTCCCCTACTCCCAACCATTCCTCTTATGTTTGAAAAACTCTTCTCACTGTTCAGCACTTCTCTGTATGGCCCTACAAGGCAATGTGACTACATCTGTTGTGACCACCCTTTGGCGCTCAAATGAGCTTATGCAGTTGCAAGCGCTGTAAAACGTTATCAACCCCGCGGGGCGATGCCACTGACTTTAGTGTCTTTAGGCCATTCCCAAAGGAGGGACATAAACTAACTAACTGCTGGAGGACGTGTTCCACAGTTTGGTCCACTTTTCCACACTGGCATTTTGGTGATTGTACTACTTTTAAAACATGTGTACATGTGTTCTCCTAGTCTTGTGTGTTGTGTTCTTAGTGTGAAGTTAATCACTTGTTCTTTCCGTATTTGTCTGTCCAGCAATCAGACCTGAAGAGGGTGTTCATGTTCTCCCTGCAAGTTCTCAACGAGATCGAGGCTCAGCCGGACCCCCTGAGCCGCGAGGCCACAGCCTTCCTGAACAGAATCTTGTCCATAGCCGAGCAAGTGCTGAGCTGGGAGTTCACACCTCGTACAGGTCAGTGGGGGGTTCAGGAGATTGTTTGGTTTTGTTGTTTGTTGATCTAAGACACTTGGCTTGATGTCATGATCGAAGTCTGTGGTGTTGTGGTTAGGCGATTGGTTGTCACACGCAGGAGGCCTGAGGTGGGTTCCTGAGTGGGGAGAAGTAAGAAAGTTTAATTGAGTGTCTTTTTCTTTCTGAAGAGCAAGGTTGGAAACTCATCTCCTAATAATCTAAATTGTGTCCAATTGGGGGGGGGGTAGAAAGACCTTCATTAAATTTTTAATAATTGACTTTGAGGCTTTGTACATCTTTCTGTTACTAGGAAAAATCCAGAGGGACTTATGTAGAAAACCTGGACAGATGGATGACTTGAAAACACTTTACTAATAAAGGATTTTTGTAGAGCATTTCAGCAGGAAAATGAATGGAGAAATGATTCCGATGTCCGTTTCAGACCAGGCAAATTTAGGATGGTAATGCATTTTGGTAGTAGGTTTGAGTGGCTGAAAATTTGCTACGAAAATGCCCTTCAAAGTTAAGCTTGCATTCTGACTTAAGTATAACATAGTTCGAAAGTGCCCCTGAAAAAGAAAGAAAAAGATGCAGATTTGATAGATAAACAGAGGTAGACAAGTCCTCTCCTGTTGTTATTACCAGGTGTTACGTATTTTTTGTCTTTGTCTGTCCATTGCTTTATCATTTGTGTCGTGAAACTCAGAAGAGCTGAAATTGTTATTTCAGTATTTGTATTGAGACATTCTGCAATGCTCGCCTGTTTTGTTTTGTTATGAACTGTTTTGACACACTATTGTCCAGAGCTCATTTGACAGTAGAGATATTTTTGTGCAATTGAGGTACATTGACTCAAGTATGACATTCTAAAAAGTACACTTTTGTGAAGGCCGATAGTTTGCTTATGAGAATTGAAAAGATTGCCAAAGCACAATTGTTTAGGAGTAGACAAAGCTGTGATTTGATTTAGAAAAATAGTTGTCACTCTGTAATGTTTTTTTTAATATTTTTCATTTTCTGTTGACAGTGAGGATGCATAACAGTGCCTTTAATTCCAACCCAAACTCCTCCCTGAAACCCCCCGAGAGCTGGAGAGATGTGATGCTGGAAAAGTCCACCCTTTCTTTGTTCTTTAGGGTGAGGCATTTCTAGCTGGCTGTATTGTTCTCTTTGTGAGAGGGATTTCTGTTTGTGATGTGAACAGTAGTCTGTTTTAGAGTCAGCCGGTGAATGATGTTCTGAACTTGTCATGTTCAACGTAAAAGGTCAGGCTTTTCCTCGTGCTCATTTTCAGACCTCTTCTCTTTCAGTATAAAGTAGATACAGTCTAGCATGCTCATAGAAAAGGCGGCAGGATGCAGAAATCTTTTGACTAAACATGTATATGAATGCAGAGAAATACATATGCATGTATACAAAAAAATCGGGTCCTGAAAATCTGTTCACTCTCTGCACATTTTGTTAAGTGCGTGTTTGCTATGTGTGTGCTAGACTCTATGGACTTATTGCTCCAGGCTTACTTATTACTAGTAGTGTGGGTGGTTGGCGGGTGCTCTGGTCTGGTTTGCTCCTTCTTTCCTTTCAAATATCTATTGTCCTTATCTCTCCTTCCTTTTTGTATTGTTGCTGTCTTATAACACCTCTAAACTTCAGCACTCATGTGACCTAATCGTGTTATAAGTGCAGTAAACCTCTTACCAAAACAAAACTTGCGCAATGTCACTGTATAGACTTCTGTGTAGACATCCACCCCTCAGCGCTCATATCATATAATCTAATGCAGTTTCGAGTGCCGTAAAACCTTACTAAAAACAAAAATCTCTTTGCTCCTGCTGCCGTCTCAGATCCATCAGAAGGCCAGGTTCAACAGCGACATGGCCCACCACTCCATGCAGTGCCTTATACAGCTCGCTTCTCTCAACGGCATCATCTTCACCAAGGAAACACAGCCTCAGTATTTAGCGCAGTTCTGTGAGGGTCTGCTACACATGTTGTCCAAGTAAGTGGAGGAGGA
>NW_004797935.1:368565-383597 GCF_000002075.1 Aplysia californica | reverse complement strand
TCTGCTACACATGTTGTCCTAGTAAGTGGGTTCAATCTGTGCTATTATTCCTCCTAAGTGACGTAAGCTGATTTAAGTTTCGTTCAGTGGTGTTGTGGCCGGTTTAATTGGTTGTAATTTGAGTCGCTATGTAGGTTCTTTTACCGTGGTTTTTGGTACATTGCTAAATATTTGAACTCCTGAACAAATAAGCTCTACTTCCTATGTACATTCTACTTTCTACTTCCTATGTACATTCTACTTTCTGAACATATGTTTATGGCCTTTGCTTGATCGGTTGGCCTGTTCTTGGGCATTTTCCAACATATTTTGGTGAAATCATAAAATTTTCCCTGCGCCACAGGCTATTAGTATTAGAAAGCGATGCTTGAAGGGTTCAGTGTCAACAATATAACGATGGGTCTCCCTCTTCCTCACAGTATTGAGCTTCAAGAGTACGAGAACTTCGGCACGGCGTGTATCTTCAAGCACCTGGTGCTCATGTTCCCTGTTCAGCATTTCAACAGCTTGACCGCGGTGCTGTTCAAGTCCTTCATCAACACGCTCACCTCACTCACCTGCAGCATCGGGCGACTGGCAGCTCAGGAAGAGTCGGTGAGTCTCCTTGAAGGGTTTTTGAATGTCTTTAGTTTTAGTAAGGTTTTATGCTGCTCGCAGCTGCATGAGGTCATATGAACGTCAAGGGGTGGATGTCAACAGAGAAGTCCAAATGGGGAATCAGGCTTACTCTGCTCTCCTCTATAGCTTCAACAGCACAAAGTCTGCTTCGACTATCAAGGCACTTCGGAAATGGCGGGTCACAAGAGAGTGACAAACGTGAAGAAGTAGAGGAAATGACGATAGTAAGGATGAGGAAAAAAAAAGCAGCAGTTCCCCCCATGTTGTTCCTGCACTGTATGATCATGACATTGATAAATCAGCCCATTTACAATTGCACTATGCATAAGAACATGTTAATATCTCTCCTTTGGGAATGGCCTAAAGACACTTCAGTCAGTAGCACTGTATTTACAGTCCCATCAACACACATAAGATTGTTTAGGAGGTGGGCTTCCAACTCTGCCTGTCGGAGGTAACCTTGGCTGAGAGCGATACAACTTCCCAGCAGAAGACAGAGATACTGGAGAAAGATTTTTTCCTCACTCGGGAATCAAACTCGGGTCTTGTGCTTATGGCAGCTGCACCACTGACGTCGGTATTCTGTGAGGGACTTTTTGTGTACGCTTTAGTCCTTTAGGAAAAAGATAAAATATTCCTTCCAGTCGAAGAAATTGATAGTGTGCTTTGAATGAATGTCTTACATACCTTGTTCTTAGGCAGTCTAGCAGCTCAAGAACATTTCATGAGTGACTTGCTCCCTTTTATCCCTGAAGAAAAGATAAGACATCCTTTACTGACCTGCCATTTGAATGAATGTCTTGTTAGCGTCGATCACTAAAATTACTGTTTGAACCCCCAGAAGAAGACCATGATAGTGTTATCTAAAAAATATTTCACTTTCAAGTCAGTTTGATCTGAGAGTTCTATTGAGTTTTTTGCCGTTACCTTTTGTTGCTAGAGGGAGTCAAATATGAGGCAATATTTCTTTGTTCTTTTGAATCTTGCACGATTTTGAAATTTCATAACTAAATATGGAGGCTTAATCTTTCAATTGTGTTTTTATTGAAAGTGTATTTGATCTGTTGTGCGTTCAGCTACACAAAGACGACACGATCTACATGGAGTCGTACGAGAAGCTCCTGGAGTCGTGGATGTGCCTTATCCGTGATACGAGCTCACTGCCCCCCGGCACACTGGTCAGCCCCGCCACGGAAATCTTCAACTCCTACATGCAGTGCCACCTGGCCGCTCCCGAGGGCATCCGGAACACCGTGAGTGAAAGAACAACACAAATTGTTTTATTATGAAAGAAAACAGTATTTTTATGCACCCATGGACACAATTTTGATCATTTACGAGGTTGTTTTCTGTACAGAACATTACAGCTTTTCTTTGAATAGAGTGAGAAATAATTTTTTGATGATGACAGTAAATTACTGTCTCTGTCTTCCTCTCTCCCCCTTTCTCCCTATAGTTTTACTATTTTACTAATTTTACATTGATCAGAAAACTAAAAATATGCCTTAACAAAAAGGTGTAATTTTAACTGCTTTTTAAACATTGGAGTCTTTATTATATCTGAGTAAGTCATTCCACGTCAGCAGACAATAAGAAAAGATTTTACTGTTTTTTACACAACTTCCAACTCCCCAGGGTGGTGACAACTCAGAAGAGGACATAGATGAGACAGACGAAGACGACAGATTCAAGTTCTCTGACCAGCTGTGCTGCATCGGATCTCTGGGGCGCATCATTCCGAATCACTCGGTGCCTCTCTTGTCGAGGTAAGACATATCATGAGGTGGGGTTATCATTCCGAATCACTCGGTGACTCTCTCTTGTGGCTTAGAGGCAAAGTTGTTCGCCTCTCATTCAAAAGTCGCGGGTTCGAATCCATGTTATAATGTAGGCTCACTTGTGTCCAAGGATGATCAACAATCAACATTTAGAAGCTCAGTGACAGTTTGAGTGGAATAAATTGAGGTGGTTTTTAAAAAATATTTATTATTTTGATTGTACTTGTTTGATTATCTATTGTTTTTGCTTTTTTTTTTACCTGGTAAAATGGTCCTGGAGATGATGATTCGAAAGATGGACTTTCTTTTCCAGTTGATTCTATTAATGTTATTGCAAAATGAAAAGTTATCACTGCAGCCTTAGGTTCTGCTATTGTTCATATTTGCTATGAGGTAGGAATATCTGCCTTTTGTTTTCATAGTTATACATCTTATGAGTTTTGATCAGTATCACATTCTAGTATTTAGACGTGCATTTAATTTGCTTATTACTCAGGATAGAAGTTAACAAAGGCTGAACATTTATGATACTCAGCTCTGTAAATGTGAGAAGAATTTTCTCTGAATTGATTTTTCTTGTTCTCGATATGCCAGTTTTTCCTTATTTGGGATGATATGTGTGTTTTTCCTTGTTTGGAATAACATGTGTGTTGTTCCTTGCACAGGATACTGGAGGATCGGGTGTCTCAGTTCAGCGGCCACCTGCAGCGTCTGCAGCAACAGCGCGACATGGTGAGCAGCCACGAGACAACCGTAGATATTAGTTGCCTTCATGCCCTGCATGAAGATCTGCACTGGATTGTCCTAGTCATTGGTGAGTGGCGGTTTTGGACACTTTTCAAAACAGCATATTTGGGGCGTGCTGACAAAATGAGTTACTTCAGGTTTTAGCCTGATGGAAATAGATACGTCAGATTTATAGGTTGGGCTTTTACAATTTATTTAGTATGAAATGATAAAATGTCAAGCTTGAGGAGAATGGCATTGATATAGAATCTATCAATGTGACCTTTGTGTTGATTTTCGGACGATATCTCCATTCATGAATTGTGAAAAGTAATTCGTTTTGTCAGCATGCCTCACATATGGCAGAGGCTTACACGAAGCAGTCGTTTTGTTGTGCTGAAGGGGCTCTGTTACAAAATAGATTTTTTCCTTTTGCATGAGTGGGTGAAGAGCGCTACTGGTAGGTCCTATTTTTTTTCTTTTTCTGAGTTATTTCTGCTGTTACTATAGCCCTGCGTTAATTGATAATAATGACAATATATCACATTTACATAGTGCTGTATCCCATACGAGTATAAGCTCTGAGCGTTTTACATCGATCACATGATCACCTGCTGTTATGTCAACATGTTTCTCTTTACTCAAACAAACACTGAATGGAGATGCTTGTAGCTTTTCCCCTCTTTGATGTCGGGGTTGCCACGTTGCTGTCTTTGAGGAAATTAGGATTTGTGTTGTGATATTGATAAAGGTTTTGTTAAGATAGTCACATCGCTGACTCGCCAATTTTGAGAGTGGGCCTGCTTCAACGTTTTTGTTTTTTCATATCATCTCACAATCGGTGATTTTGTTTGTGCTCAGGCAATTTCCTGGCGGACTCTGCTGATGGAGAGACGCCCACCATTCCTGCATCAGTGATGAAATACTCCATAGACCAGGCCAAGTCAGTGGACATTAATACCACGCTCAAGATGATGTCTTCACCCGGTCAAAAATTGGAGCCAGCGGAGGAGTCAAGTGTTGATGGAATTATGAGGTTAATTTTACTTCTTTTTATTTTCTTTCTCATTACTCATATGTTGTTTTTTTCTTTCTTTTTTAAATTTCCTGGTTTGTTTTTCTTTAAGCGGAATTTTAAATTTTAATCTAAAAACTACATCGGAGAGGAAAAGGATGGGCGTGAGGGGGTGGTCACTGTAAGTCATAAGCTGTTTACTTTGTCTGGTTTAAGTTTTATATTTGTGCTATTGTTAATTTCTAGTGGAATATTCCTTTTTACAGTAAGTTCTGTCTACTTGTGCCCAGGGCTAGGTGGACCTTACTTTTCCTGACGAATTTTGATCTCTTAGGTATGTTTCTCATCTCTCGATGTACTCTTTGAAATGTGTGGTATCTGTGTATGTGTTGTAAATGTTAGGCTTTTCACGTTCTGGTCAACAGACCTGACTTCGATTCCCATCCAGGGGAGGTACTTTATTTAGTGTCTTCTCTGTCTTCTGGGATCTGTTAGACACACTCCTGTCAGTGTGGCCTATGCAGACTGGGTCAAAGCTGCTCTGGTGTGGTTTGCTCCTTCTTTCCTATCAAACATCTATTGTCCTGATCTCTCCTTTTTTGTGTTTCTAATCTTTGGCACTTGTATGACCTTATTGTGTTGTAAGTGCTGTAAAACCCTTAATAAAACATTAGTTCTTTATGAGTTTGTTGTATTTCCCAGGCTGATCACGGCTGTGTTGTATTTCCTGGTCTAATCACTGCTGTGTTATATTTCTCAGGTTGATCACTGCTGTGTTGTATTTCTCAGGCTAATCACGGCTGTGTTCCGGCTGTGTGAGGTAGAGAACCGAGCCGTGGAGGCGAAGCTGTCTGAGTTCCTGAGTCCCCAGGTGGGCAGCACGGTCATGTGGTTCCTGGAGAGATGGTCGGACGCCTACCTCCTGCACGACGAGATGGACTACACAGAGGTGAGCCTCTCTTTTCTCGCCGTATACTATGGGCGAAAATTTATCCCATGGGTAAAAGTTTTGGCGGAGAATGGCTTTGCATTGTACTAAGAACTGAAAAGTCTTTCTTCTTCTTCTCTCAACTGTCTATATTTTGCTGAAGAAAATTTAGGGTTAGAATGGCTTTGCATTTTTACTAAGAACCGAGAAGTCTTCTACTGCTCTAAGTGTGTGCTAGGTTGTATATATTCTGATCCATGTTGCTTTTCTTGCAGATGAGTCTGGCTCTGGCGACGGCCTTTGGCGCGGACACTGATGGGGTGCGGTGGACCATGAACTTCGTCTTGCAGAAGATCTTCACCACGCTGTCAGTGTGGGGCTCGGAGCCCGCCCTGGTCAGCGACACGCTCGAGCTGCTCATCGACATGGCAGAACAAAGTTCAAGGTCGGTCACCTGTCGTTTTGCTATCGTAGTTGGAGTCTCTTTAGTCTTTTTCTGTTTCGTTGTTTTAAGAGTTGTATTCTATTTTAAAAAATGTTTTGGAGTGCATTTCTTTTGGTGTGATTGTAGGTCAAGATGCAAAATTTGCACTTCAAATTATAAACATTTGTGTCACAATTTGGTTCTTTCTTTTGTTGTTTAAGTGTGTTTTCTGGTTTAAAAAAAAATTGTATGCTCTTCTGTAAACTGACCGCGTGTACTTTTGTATTGGTGTGTTGGTAGGTTGGTGTGTACATTTATGTTGGTGTGCCGGCAGGTCCGTGTACCTGAGTCAGTCCGAAGTGCTGTGGAGCCTGGCGCGTCTGGAGATGAACCAGGAACCCCCGGTGGCCACCCTGTCCCCCGAGGCCCGCCGGCAGTTCATGAAGGCCATGGTGCTGGCAGGCTGTGGCATCAAGGACTCCTCGCAGGAGGAGCAGTACTGGAAACTGGTGGGTGTCTGTAGTGTCGCTTGTTCGTAGTGGTGGGTGTCTGTAGTGTCACTTGTTTGTAGTGGTGGGTGTCTGTAGTGTCACTTGTTTGTAGTGGTGGGTGTCTGTAGTGTCGCTTGTTTGTAGTGGTGGGTGCCTGTAGTGTCACTTGTTTGTAGTGGAAACTGGTGGGTGTGGCTTGTTTCCATGAGTTACAAATAGTTCAAGGTTTGTTGAATGGTAGCCAGTGGGGATCATATGTTTTTTCTTACTCCCCCCCCCCCTCCCCGCACTAAATGACCATTGTTGTGTTGATATACTTTTGCTTACTCCAAACTCAAACTGTTATCTCTATGTGGGCGGACTGTTGCTATTTTATTCACACAATTGCTATGGGTTTTTTTTCTTCCAGTTATTGCAGTCGAACCACGAGCGGTTCTTGCACCTGGTAGAGTCCCCGGACTTCAAGGCGGGCAAAGAAGGCTGCAGGCAACAGTTCCTCTACCTCCTCGAGTCACTCATCGGCGTGGCCACCGCCACACAGAACTCCATCACAAAGGAAATGTTCCAGGTGCGTCTTCCTCGTGTCTTCTCACCTGTCCATGTCAACGCTGTTGTGTCTTCGTATCTCACCTATCCATGTCAATGCTGTTGTGTCTTCGTATCTCACCTGTCCATGTCAAAGGTGTTGTGTCTTCGTATCTCACCTGTCCATGTCAACGCTGTTGTGTCTTCGTATCTCACCTGTCCATGTCAATGCTGTTGTGTCTTCGTATCTCACCTGTCCATGTCAAAGGTGTTGTGTCTTCGTATCTCACCTGTCCATGTCAACGCTGTTGTGCCCTGATTGTGTGTTCCTACAGTCAAACCTGCTCCAACGGCCACTCGTCTAACACAATCACCTGTACAAAGGATCTCTTTCCCATTTCCCCCTTTTTTTCCCCCCACATAATGACACTGTACAAGACATCCAGCTTCTGCCTCAGACAACCACGTATCTCCTCGACAATTGGTAGATGTCTTAGACAATTTAGACTGTACCTCTAATTTTCGGCACCTATATGACCTTATTGTGTTTCAAGTGCCGTAAAACGTTTATTAAAACTATAAAACAAAAAATTGTGCCCCCCCTGCCCTTTGCTCGCTGATGCTGACATGTTGTGTTTTGCTTCCTGTCCGCAGTTCATGGGTCCCATGTTGGCCCACGTCGTCACGGCCATAGACATCCACCATAACTACGACGACATCGTCACCACAAGTTTCGAGTTGTTTTCTGAAGTTGTTGCCAAAATGCTCACATTCCTTAACACTGTAAGTACATCGTTTGTTTACTGTGTGCCTCCCACCCCACCCCACTCTCCCTAACTGATTTTGAAACTTGAGTTAGTGTGGTATTTACAGATTTTATTCTAGGTTAGACTTAACGTGGGTGGTTGGCGGGTGCTCTGGTATGGTTTGCTTCTTCTTTCCTATCAAACATCTATCGTCCCTGTCTCTCCTGTTCCAACCATCTTTTTGTGTATGTTACTGTTTTGCAACACCTCTAATCTTTGGCACTTATATGACCTTATTGTGTTACAAGTGCTGTAAAACACTTATTAAAACTAAAGCAGACTTTTAACACACAACAGTTGATTTTGTTTGACATTGATCCTTCTATTTAAAAAGATCTTTCACTTAAGTGGTCACTGTGTCGTAGGAACATAACATAGCTTTCTGTTCCAGTGAATGAGCTCTCTGTTACTGAATCGGAGGGATTTGAAGGAAACAACTTTTTTGTTATGAAATAACATGTTCTTGTCTAATTTTTTTATCTTTTGTCTTTTGTTCGAAAACCATGTGTCATGGTCATGATAATTTGATATAATGATGTTTAGCAAAATTTTCCTCTTATGTACCATAAGTTTGTTGTGTTGAAGGCCACACTAATTGCTGTCTTGAGGTGAAGTGAGCAACGTTGGAAAACCGTCCCTTTTCTGGAAAATTTGTGTTTTGCCCATTCTGAGGAGTTTGTTCCACGTTTGAGGAGCTTTCCCTCCTGCGTTTCAACATACCACAAAATGGTTGTTTTTCTCCTCAGGCTGTTACCATCTTTTATTGATATTTTGTAAGGAGAAAAACTCTTATTTAGAATCTTGTCATCTTGTTCAAAATAATGGGAGTTATTGGGGAGTTGATTTTTATTTTGTTTTTCTTTTCACAGGCTGATTCACAAACTTTGTACAAACTTTGCCTGTCCGCCATTCAGATGTTTGCTAAGCACAATACAGGTAATGTGTGCCGCACAGGCTCTGGGTGTCCTTACTTACAGCAAAGATTGTTCATAACAAGATAGTTCACTCCTCTCTTTGAGCCAAGTAAAAAAAGTGTCCTCAAAATCTGGTGGCACCCTCTTCAAAAAAGTGCAGACTTTGCGAACAGTTACCCTCCTTGTGTGAAAAACAATAAAAGTGAAACTAACAAACTGTGCTATTCCTATTCTTCTTGTAGAGAAATGCACGAACTTCCGCGGACACTTTTTTGGCTGAGTGAACTATCTTGTTTTGTACGATCTTTGCTTACAGACTCTTGGGTCTTATTTGATATTCAATAACTTCAGCGTAACGATCTGATTGATAATACAGGTGTTGACAGGTTGATCACAATCTTGGAAAATCCACCAAGTCAAGTATTTCTATATTATTTACTTTGGTTTATTCCCATTTTGAATTACTGAAGCTCTTTCTGTGTAAAGTAGGATTTTCTGATATTCACCAGTTTGTGCCCAACATTTTTTGGTTGCTTATCTGTACTAACAGTATGGGGGGGGGGGTCAAGATCAGGCACCACTGCTAGGTCCTACTTCTTTTCTTTGTTATTTCTCTCCATCTGTCTTTTCCCCCTGCTCTAAATGACATTATTGGGTCGCTATGGAGTTCTTTGAGCAAACATACAAGTACTGTCCTCACTTGCAATACCCCCGGGGCGGTGCCACTGACTTAAGTGTCTTTAGGCCATTCCCAAAGGGGGGGACATATCTCGTTCAAGCACAGTAGAATTGTAAATGGGCTGATTCATGTCACGCTCCTAACTGTGCCTGATCTACAACAGGGAACTGCTGATTTTTCTTTCCTGATCCTTACTATTGTCATTTTCCTCTTCTTCTTTTGTATGTTTGTCACTCCTTTGTGACCTGCTATTTTGGGGTGCCTTGATAGTCGAAGCAGACCTTGTGCTGTTGAAGCTAGAGAGGTGAGCAGTCTAAGTCTGATTCCCTGTAAAGACTTCTCTGTTGACACCCACCCCTTGGCGCTCATATGACCTTATGCAGTTGCGAGCGCCATAAAACCCTCTGCTATAAAAAAAAAAACAACTTGCAATACATATCCGTAATGATATGTGACCCATGGGTGGTTGGAGGATGTTACTGGTTGGTCCTGCTCCTTCTGTTTCCCTCCATTGTTTCTCACTGTGAGTGTATCCGTGTGCTTCTCTTTACTCAAGCGATCTCTGATCTTGTTCCAGGTCGTCAATGCGTTAGTGCCGAAGACGAACAAGAAACCAAGTTCAAAGACATAATTCTCATCATGGAAATGTTGGCCAATCTCATGACCAAGGACATTCTGGACTTCAGTAAAGGTAGGCGGGCGGGACAGTCTGTTTAATTAATGACTCATGACTCTGGCGAACTGTTCACATGTACTCAGCCTATATAACAACATTTTGTCAGGAGAGAGAAAAAACTTTCATTCTTTTCACAAATTATTATACCTACATTATGTACCTTTTTTTGCTTTTTTCTTCAACATTTAGAATTTATTTTAAATTGGACAAAAACACATTATCCTGTCATTCAGTGGGTGGTTTGTGATTGCTCTAGCGTCGTTTGCTCCTTCTTTCCTGTCAAACATCTATCATCCTTAATATCTCCTGCTTTTACGTGTTTGTTTCTCTGTCGTAGCACCTCTAATCTTCAGCACTTCTATGACCTAAATATGTTACAAGTGCCGTAAGCTCTTACTACAATAAACAAGACTTGCATGAAGCTGTCATTGTGTGCCCGTTTTCCCCCACAGTGGAGGGACAGGTGAACGGCGACCACGCTGTGGACGGTGCCGATGTGGTCATCTACGGCCTGGAGCTCATAGTTCCCCTCATGAGTGCAGAAATGCTCAAGGTGAGGCCGCTCTCGCTCTTTGGCTGTGGGTGGTGGGAGGGTGTTCTGCTGTGGTTTGCTCCTTCTTTCCTATCGAACATCTATCATCTTTATCTCCCCTTCTTCTTTTTTGTTACTCCGTTGTAACACCTCATTTTTGAGTGTGCTTATGTTTTTCTGTGTGTTTGTGTGCATTTTTCCGTGCGCGTGTGTGTGTGTGTGTGTGTTAGAGAAAGAGAGAAACAGACAGACGAACAGGAAGACAGACAGGCAGACAGAGTAGGCCAGTGTGTGTGTATACATTAACTGCCGTATTTCTCAAGGTATGATGTTCAGGGAAGAAGTAATGCTAATACATGTTCTGTTCTTCCCTCCCGTCCCTCCCCTGGTGCAGTTCCCCGTGCTGTGCAGCAGCTACTTCCGTCTCATCTCCTTCCTGGCCGACATCCACTCGGACAAGTTCTGCCAGCTGCCCCAACAACTCTTCAACAGTATCATGGCTTCTATAGAGCTCGGATTCTCCTGGTATCCTTTTTTAATGGTTGGGGGGAGGGGGGGGGCATGTCAGCTGTGATGTGGGGGAGGGTAAACTTTAACACATACACACATGCACACATACAGACACACACATACATGTACACCCACACTCACACTCATGTGCACGCCTATGCACACTCCCATGCACACACAGAGAAACATACATACATGCACACACCCACTCACTCACAGGCACTTACACAAGCTCGCATGCACACACACACACGCGCACACACACACACACACACAAACCCACACACACATTGTGGGTGGTTGGCGGGAGCTGTGATGTGGTTTGGTTCTTCCTATCGAACATCTATATCGCCCTTATCTCTCCTCCTTCTTTTCTTTGTATGTTACTCTCTAGTAACGCTTCTAATCTTTGGCACTTGTATCACCTATTTATGTCGCAAGTGCCGTTAAACCTTAATAAGTACTAAATAGAATAAAATTGTTGATAAAAGTAAATCACACACACACACACACACACATACACACACGTCTTTGCGCACTTTGATGGCCTCAGCCTGCTGTTTTTAGTTACTGTAGGACACAGCTGTGACCCCACTGTGAACCCACCATGACCCCACTGTGAGCCCACAATGACCCCACTGTGAGCCCACTGTGACCCCACAATGACCCCACAATGACCCCACTGTGACCCCAGACCTGCACACCAGTTCCTGTCTGTTCCCAATGAGAGGATGGAGGCTCCTGTTGTACTGTTACAAAAAATGGTTTACTGTAACTTTTCCTGAACTGTATCTCTCTGACAGTCCGTTGCTTGGGACCACTGTTGAATGTTTCAAAACGCTGTCTTCGGTCGCTAAATACGCCAACTTCCTCGATGCTAGTATGAGTTTTGAGACATGGGTAAATCTTTCTTTTGAGAGTTCAACGTTGGTGCATTTGCCCATTTGACAAGTTTCTTTTTTTATTGAAACTAATTTCTTTAAAAATAGAAAATTAAGTTAAAAAAAGAAGGGCCATTTACGAGCCTCTTTAATTTTCTTTCCTTTGTGTTTATTGACTTTGTTTTGCTACTGTTTGTTGAACTTTTGCCTGGTGACGTTTTTTACGTACGCATTTAGAACGTTAAGTTCTTTGACAATTTTCATATTGTTTAATTTCCTATGAAGCTATATGTACAGGGTACCTTACAGATGTAGAGATAAGAGGTGGGTGGTTGGCGGGTGCTCTGGTGTGGTTTGCTCCTTTTTTCCTATCAGACATTTATTATCCATTAACCCTTTGCCATCATATTTTGGAGAAAATCCAAAGAAAGTGGGTGGTAAACATCGCCAATCGGCGAGATGAGGCGGCAAAGAGTTAAATCCCTCCTCTAATTTTCTTTGTATGTTACGTTCTTGTAACACCCCTAATCTTCGTTACTTTTGTAATATGGCCAAATTGTTTTGCAAGTGCCCTAAAACTTTTATTAAAACAAACTACTAACACAAAACTGAACTAACCGTGATTGTTTCTTTTGGCGAAGTGCATTACCTGAAAACTGTGTTGGGGAGCAGTGGTTAGTGTATGTCTCTGCCTTGTTTGCTTTCTGTTTTGGTTAGGTATTGCAAAGTCCTAGCAGGTTGTGGGTGGTTGGAGGGTGACACTATCAGTAGGTCCTACTTCTATACTTTCCCTCTGTTGTTTTTGCCTGTCTTACTTTTTTCCCAGCTCTAAATGACAATTTTTGTGCCGATGTGCTTCTCTTTACTCAAACAAACAAACACACCCCACCCAGCTTTTCCCTCCCCAACTCTCTCTGATCCCCCCCCTTTCAATCACACTTGTTCATCCTTACACATGAAGCCTCTAACATTCTTTCATTTTATACAAAAAGAAACAAGAATTTATTACATTAGAGTGGCTGGGGGGTGTTCTGGATATGCCACTTTTTAGTAACACCTCTAATCTTTCGCAGGTAGATGACCTATTTATTTTGCAAATGCCGCAAATCTTGTAGTAAAAGTGAACTAATGTTACCAATGTGACTTTGGTATGTCGGTGGCCTAGTGGTTAGGCTCTCGGACTCGCAACCGTAAGGTTGTGGGTACGAATCTCGTCAGGGGCCCGACGTTGTGTCCTTGAGAAAGGCGCTTTGCACAAATTTTCCTCTCTTCACCCTGGTGGAAATGGGTACCCGGCTATAGACAGTGAACGATCTTGTCAGTTTGATAGTGTTTGAGCTCGTGAAATCCGCAGCTTGCACTGTATGCTTCTGCGGAAGTCGAGAATGTTTCTGAGTGTTCTCAAAGGGTATGCTGGGGTAATGATAGTTATAAAGCGCATAGATAATGCTCTTGAGCATGGATATGCTCTATATAAATACAATTATTATAATTATTATGTCTTACTATGCCCATGGGTTTTGTTTGTGTCTTTTATAATGGCGTATTAGTGTAGTGGTCTGGCCCTTCACTGTCTCACCAAGGAGACGCGAGTTCTCCCGAGAGGGAATACATTTGTATGGAGTATCTCAGTCTCTCGGCTGGGCTGTTAGAGGCAGTGGTTGAAGCCTTCCTTGTAAATGAAATTATCTAAATTGTGTCGATTTCGGGAAGGGGGAGGGGGGGGGGGGGTAAAAATGCCTACGTTGCCAAAATGTAAACTGTTGTGCTTCTTCTTTCCTATCGAACATCTATTGTCCTTATCTCCTCTTCTTCTTTTTTATGTTTGTTACTCTTTTGTAACACCTCTAATCTGCTGGCGCTCATATGACCTTATGCAGTTGCGAGCGCCATAATACCTCTACCTAAAAAGAAAACTGTTGTGCCTGTTGTTATGGCCTTAACGGTTGGCGTAGCTGTGGGGTAGATGTGTCAAGGATGCTGTTCGAGTCCATCCTGGTCACTGCCTCTCATTCCTTTCAGAACAGCCAAACCACTCAGCATTTGCAGCCCACGCTGGCCCACTTCCTCAAGGTAAGGAGCTCTTGAAGCTAATTGTTGCATTAGAATGTCTGGATGTCGTGGAAACTCATGTCTACATTATGAGGAAACTTTGATGTCAGGATTTCTTTTTATAGAGGCTTCCTTCACCCCACCCGCAAAACAAGTATTGACCAAAGATACTCAGATCTACTTTTCTGTGTTTTGAATTTTTGATATGTGTGTGTGTGTGTGTGTGAGAGAGAGAGAGAGAGAGAGTAAAATAGAGAGAGAGAGCGAGTGTGTAAAATTATAGAGTGTAAAACAGAGACAGACAGACAGACTCTCTCCAGGTAACCAAATATTGAGGTTGACATTTGTTCGCCCACACACCTCCATGTGTGTTGTTAATGATGAAACTGGCTTTGTTTGAACTTGCTTTTTGTTGTTAGTTTTTTCGTCCATAGAAAAAAACCAGCGCTGTTTCATAATACATTGCTGTTAAGCAGTGCTTCCACTCTTCCGTATTTTACGGAAATCTGTACTTTCTGCCAGTTCCGTACTTGTTCCTCCATCATTATCAACTCCCTCCGTAAAAAGCTGCGACAGCGAAGGACTACCGAAATTTCGTAGCAAAAGATCTGTACTCGCCTCCATATCGTCTAGTACTAGTATAAGTTACGGATATTTACGGTAATTCTCTCGGCAATAAGTTAATGTTATAGAGACCTGCCAGATTGCGCTTTTCCTGCAATCGGCCATTATTCCGCTATGCCCCATGCTTTCATTGCGGGTTGGTTGCCAGTACATTTTTACCTGTGGATTGATAAAAATCTGGCAAACTTTTTGTGCTTCGCCCCCTCTTCCCCCACCAGGACGCATAGGCCCCCAGACTCCCCCAGCAGAATTTTCCTTACTTTTCAGCTTCAGCTGGTGGAAGCACTGATTACAGATTTTACGTCATTGTTATATCTTGTTGAGTGGTTGGTGGGTGCTCTGGTGTGATTTGCTTCTTCTTTCCTATCAAACATCTATATCTCTGCTCTTTTTTTGTATTTATTGCTCTCTTGTAACACCTCTATTCTTCGGCACGTAAATGACCTTATTGTGTTGCAAGTTCCGTGAAACACTCACTAAAACTAAACGTTTGGGTGGTTGGCGGGTGATCTGGTGTGGTTTGCTTCTTCTTTCTTATCAAACATCAATCGTCCTTATCTCCCGTTCTTCTTTTTTATGTTTGCTACTCTCTTGTAACATATCTAATCTTCTGGCGCTCATATGACCTTATGCAGTTGCGAGCACCATAAAACCTCTACTAAAGCTAAACTTTGTGTCTTGTTCACTTTGCCCTGGACCAGCTGATCTTTCGGATGTTGCTCCTGGACAACTTTGACCTGAGCCTGCAGGAGATTGGCAGCACCACCTTGTTCTGTTTGATCTGTTGTAACCAGGTGAGTGTGGTGGGGGGGCAGCACCTTGTTCTGTTTGATCTGTTGTAACCAGGTGAGTG
>NW_004797935.1:346569-368222 GCF_000002075.1 Aplysia californica | reverse complement strand
GGGGATCGTAAAACATTACCATGTGAGTGGTTGGTGGGTATTCTGGTGTGGTTTGCTCATTCTTTCCTCGCAAACATCCTGTCGTCCTTATCTCTTCTCCTTCTTTTCTTTGTACGTTTCTCTCTAGTAACACTTTTAATCCATATGACCTTATGCTGCTGCGAGCGCCATAAAACCTTACTAAAAAAAACACCTATAATCTTTGGCTATTTGAATGGAAATTGCCATAAAATTCACACTTGAACTAAGAAGGAAAGATCTGCTCTGTGTGTGTGTGTTGTCCTCACTGTAACTGGGATCATAGGTGTTTTGGCTGCTGGGTATGCTCTTGGTTTTTTGGGGGGGTTTTTTCCTTTGATTTATTTTTGCTGTCGCTGTTTTCATAATAAATTTAATGCTTAGTGTTCTTTGTCAGGTATCTTTTGTACTCCGCTACATGTCTGAATGAACTCTACTTCTGGATTGAGAATTCGTAGTGTTCAGGCACTGCTGAAGAAGTTTTAACGTTAATCCTTTTTTTTCTGCTTTTAAAGATTTTTTAAAAGAATCCCCGGCATGATAATAAATAACATTTGTAGATTCCTGCTCAACAGCAAGCTCTATGCACTTTACAATTTTTACCCCAGCAGACCTGATAGCATTGTGAATTTTCAGGCAGGTGTTTAGAGAGCGCCACTGATAGATTCTCCTTTTTTTTTTTTAGTATCCTTCCTTTGTTTCTGTCTGTCTGTCTTACTGTAACTCTACACTCACTGATCATCATTGTGTCAATGTTTTGCTCTTTACTTACACAAACATTTTTGTTACCCCCCCAGGAATTGTACAAAAACTTAGTCAACGAACTGATCCAGATGCAGCCAGAAGAATACCAGTCCCGCCTGCTTCAAGCTTTCAACGAACTCACTCCTCCGACATTACCTCTCTCCATCTCACGACAGAACAAAATCACCTTCCGGTCCAGTTTTGACTCTTTCCTAGTCAACGTGAAAGGTTTCCTCTGCGTCAGGTAGCATGCTCATCTCTGGCCGGCTGGCGATGCCCCCCCTCCCCCCCTCCACTCACCCCCTCATGACTGCCCTGTCTTATGCTGGTTGTGAAGGAATACAGAACTTCCTTTTACTCTTACCCCGTTATCGTATACATACTCAAATGATAAGTTTGGGATCACACGCACTGGTCCATGTACACATTGCGCACGGTTTTCGTGGATAGCTTGCTCACTTTGTTGCAAAAAAGGAAGGCAAACGTTGCCTGACAAGATCGGCGGGCCACTTTTGGTGGCAATGAATGCCTGGGACCTTTCAAAGTTGTACACCCCCTATGTCAGTATAATTTTTTTGGTATTGCTTTATTTATTTTGTAGGCTGAAGTCCCGTTTTCTTTATCCCAATCGAGAATTTTGGGATCCCATCTGCTTTTTAGTTAGTGTCTGTGGGGCAGTTTTTCTGTTCAATGGACTCAAAGAAGACTAGATCAGTATTGGCAGTGAGATTCTTAATGATGTGTCACAATGCTAGAAAGGAGTAGTATTTTTTTTTTGTTTCTTTGGCAGAGAGAGAGAGAGAGAGATAGGGTGTCAGAAGATGAATAATTCTGAACAGATTTGGTAGCATCACCAGTGTTGATTGAACCTATTTTTCTGTTTATGTGAGAGAGAAGGAGAGAGAAAGGAGGAGTAAGGTTTTAAGTCAACAACCAGTAGATGTAGTTGGTTTGTTGAATTTTGACTCCCATAGTCACTCTGATGGTGTGAATGTGTCTCATAGTCACTCTGATGGTGTGAATGTGTCCCATAGTCACTCTGATGGTGTGAATGTGTCCCATAGTCACTCTGATGGTGTGAATGTGTCCCATTGTCACTGTGATGGTGTGAATGTGTCTGGCATGGGGAGAAGGAACAGCTTGCTGGACTGTGATGGTCGAAGATTGCACTGGATGAAACACCATGGGATGAAACGTGTTTGTACAGCACAAGGGACAACTGGATACTATGCCGGATGAAACATGGATATTATGCTGGACAGTGCTGGATAAAACATGAAAACTGTGTTGGGTAAAACATGGATATTGTGTAGAATAATACATGGATGCTGTGCTGGATGAAGAATGGATACTTAGCTGGATATGACTCATGGATACTGTTCTGGATAAATAGGTGCTCGTGAAGGACAGCCAGATATTGTGTTGATTCCTCACTAGCGGAGCTGCCTCTGTGGTTGCAGTGAACATATTGTTATTAGCTGCTACTGCATTGGTGTTGACCATGATATCATGAGCTTTGCTGTGTGTGGCTTGATAGTGTTGATTTTTTGTGCAGGAGTCTGTGTGTGTGTGACTTGACAATGTTGATCATTTGTGTGGGGATGGATCTGTGTGTGCGTGACATATTTTTCGAAACATTTTGTTATCTAGTCTTTCTTAACCAGGGTGTCTTTGAGGTTAGTTTTACAACCGGGGGAAGTGTTTACTTGTAGCTTGTGGTCTTAGAATAGAAGATATCGAGGTTCTGTCAGCTCCTGAGAGATAAATTAAAAAAACAACCTGTTTAAGGTCTGTCTACCATTGGCAACATTTTTGTGATAGCAGGGAAAGTTTAAAAAAAAAATTATTGCTTTCTTTCCTGGTGCATTTTTCTAATTCCAAGTCAGATGGTTTTTAAAAAATGCTTCAAAAGTCGTTGCACTGCAGTAGTGTGATTGCTACAGAGTTTACATTTGGTTACAATTATATGAAGGAGATGTTGAGGTTCTGTCAGTTCCTGGCATATTTGTCCTCTCTTGAGCATGAAAACTGGGCACATGGTCATTTTGTGAAACCAGACTGAGAGTGAATCACAGTTTCAATGTGTCCTCTGTCGCAGTTTCAGCGCTTGAGTGATTTGGCCTAAATAAAGGTCCCGAGTCAGCAACAGAATTTGTAAGGATGGTTTTATTACTCTTGAGAGCCAAGAGGATGTTTGAGTATGCAGGAAAATTGCAGTGACTTAATGTTTGGTATGTAGTGGCTGTCTTAAAAAAAGAAAATATATATGGCTTCAATCAAAGTGGTGAGGAAATGTTGCTAGCGTCTCCTACCTTTATTTCTTTGCTATATGGTTTGAGTTTCTTGGCAGTGTGCCGAGTTTTGAAAACATTCCTGTCTTCTTTGTACATAGCTTTCTGCAATTGTGAAAAGAGAGAAAGGTTTGCAAATTATTCCTTCACTCTGTTTGAACCTATGTGTTGCACGTAAAAGACAGATCCTGGTGTTTTGTTGGGTTTTTTTGTTTATTTTTAGCGTGTTTGTGAGTAGTGAATTGTTTTCTGACTGTCAGTCTTAAGTGGAGTCTCAGTTTATTATTATATTTGAACGTATTATTTGTGTCACAACATGATGGAATCAGGCGCTCGTCTATTTTTGGGCATATAATGGATTCATTTATATTATAGTCTTAAAGTTTATTAATTTGTCTTTTTTTAATGTAAAAATACCTGTCTCAATCTTGAGTAGAAGTTGAGATTTTTACGATTGAAGGAGGTGGGATTGCTTGGTGTTGGAGGTAATATTAAGGAGAAAATGGTTGTCTAAGTTTGGTGACTTTCAGAGCTTGATAGCCCTTGGAAACTGCAAATATTTACTTTTTTTGTGCTTTTGATCAACGTTTTTCCGTAAAATCCACACAGACATGTACTTTTAAATGGACATAAAAAATTGTCTGTTTCTTAGATTATTATTATGATGAGCATCCCACCTCACCGCGATGCCACACAAATGGACATGAAGACAAATAATTGCCCTGTTGGATTGTTGTAAGTCTCACTCAATACCGGTAGTCAGATGTTAGTGACCCTGAAACATATCAGATCTGGCCAGAGCAGGCCGTTATTATGGGAACTGCTGGTGTGTGAATAGGAGACTACTAAAACAACACTGATTATTCCTGCGTGTTGCTTTGTACCCTCAGCCTTTCTTTATGGGAAGACATGCGGGTGTTATGTTAGCTCAGTTAGTATCATGATGGACAAGGAAGCAGATGACCCTGGTTTGAATCCTAGACTGGGTTTTTTAAAAACTCGGATCATTTTGTGGAGTTTTCAAGGTTCTCGACCCATTTTGGCGGGGTCCTATCGGAGATAGATATTAAATTCGGGGGTCCAGCCTCTTAAATAAGCTAATAGTGTTGACTGCGGTGCTAACCCCGTATACTTACTTTTTTACTGGGAAAATATGTTCACTTGAAGTATGTCTCATTGAACATATTCCAGTTTTTCTCGTTTTCTCGGCTGATGAGGTGTGAAAAAAAGCAACAACCATACCCACGCTGCTCTCTTTTACTTTTGTTATTGCCATTTTCTGTTCTTAGACGGGCGAAAAGACTTGATGATGTTTGACTTGCATGATTTTGTTAGATATCCGACTACCCAGCTTTCTGTGACAGGTTTAGCTGGGCCGCTATGTCTTCTAAATATGGAGCTATTTCCATTTCTTTGCCTCCATTTTTCGTGGGCTGCATTGTGATACCCTGTACCTGTTTCTTCTTTCTTCTTTCTGGGATTTTTCTAATCTTCTTGTTTGACCTGCTTTGTGGAGCATTCTGACTTGCTAGCTGCTGATGGAAATGGTTTTTTCTTTTGTTTTGTTTTTTAAAAGTTTTTTTAATTATTTTTTTTAGTCCCTTTTTGTGTAAAGCTGTATACACGAATATATGAAAAACTGTTTACGTCTTGATAAGCATTCAGTCACAGGTTAATGGGATAGACAGTTCACACAGAATGATAACCATGCTAACTTTGCCCTCTCACACTTTTCAAAATGTCTTTGGTGCTTGATGAGATTTTTTGCTTTTTTTTATCAGTGTATTTAATTTGTAAATATCTCCCCCCCCCCCTCCAAATCACTTTTGCTTCCACTAAATTTCAAGACTTAAATGGATGAACACGGTAACAATGAATGTCACGTACAATATATTGCTTTGTCACATAAATTGGTATACTGAAATGGTTGTTTTTGATTTGATATGCATACAGTATTGCCTTGGGATGAAGCATGTAATGGCTTCGGGTCTGATCCTCATTTTTTTCTTAAGTCCGCACTTTCATTTTGTCAAAAAATTCAACATTTAGTATTTTTTCTGTTTTCTGTGGTTGTTCAGAACTATGCATTAGTCTGCCTTTTACAGTTCCTTTTTGTGGGGCAGAGGAGTGTCTCTTTCACGTACCAATTTGTAGAAAAGAAAAAAAAGTGCACCCTTGCAAAGTAAGTAGCTTGTCAATTCTTCCCAAGTGTTTCTTTTCTTAATTTAATTCTTGTTTTGGAATTTTAGTGATTTTTCTTCCCTTACTGAATGTTGGGATAAGGTTTATCTCATGGAGATTTGAATTATTTTTGGAAAGAATTGCTTGGTGACAAGTTTGATGGGGTGCTTCCTGACTGTCTCACATTCACATCAGTGGTCATTTTTGGTTGTCTGTATAGCTGTACTAGTTAGACACGTAGGGATGTGTATACATGTGAACATTGTGCACCCTTGCAAAGTAGGTAGGGTGGCTGGGTTGGGGTTGGGGGTAACAGAATATTTTGGTCTTAACCTTTTGTCTTTTTTAAATGATATATTTTCTAACCTGCTGACTCCTTTGAGTTTCCTCAACTGAGACCTTGCATATCTTTAATCTTCAATACTCTCAGTTCAAATTCAATGCTCTAGAGTTTGAATGTCATACTGATCTCACTTCACAAGTTTTTGTTTATCATAGTATAAAGACACTCTACTGTGACTGCGTTGCACCTTGCAGTTTTAGTAACGAATAGCAACGGCAGATTCGCCCGTTACAGGTGTTCATTTTTTAAATTGTAATTTATGTCCACGCTATCCAGATGATAATTTCAGAGATTTGTTTGTTTTCCGTGGATGGGATTTGTTTTCTTTGGATAACACAACAAAGCACACCAGTCTTTCCTGCCCGTTACACTTTATGTTGCACTGTGCCCAGAAACACGGAGGAAGCGGATTTGGGTTTTGTCTTTCTTCTTCTGATTGAGATTGATGCGTACACGTGTCGGGATCTGATTTGACGTAATTCCTTAATCAGATTGATTGGCCATTGTTTTTTTACAGCTTGCTCACAATTCAACACTCACTGCCACTGTTCTTCAGACTTGCAAAAATAGAATTCAGTCACTTGTGTTTGCCTTTTGAAAAATTAATGATGTGTTGCTGTTTTTTTGTTGTTTTTTTGTTATTTTTTTTTACGTAGAAGCAATAGTATTTTTTGGTGGTATGGTGGATGATTGGGAGTACCAGTGATGGTTGTGTGAGGGTACTAGGTTGAGTTATGGTGTACAGGTCCGTAGAATTTAATGTTTTCCCCCTGTCATGAGTTGTTGTATATGTGGAGTGGTGTAATTAACTTCTTTCGGAGTTGTTTGCACTGCTAAAGTAGAAAATATTTTGAAAGATATACTGTTTTCAGAATATATGTTTTAAAGTAATCAAAATGAGGCTGGTGGAAATGTTAAGCTTCATAAAGAAAGGCTTTCATTTTCAAGTTTTGGCTCGGCAATATGATGATATGATAGTTGGAGGTTTGCGTGCTTATCAAGCTATGGGGGCTCCGGCTCTATGTTGAGCATATGTGAATTGTTGTGGATATTGATATAATGAAATAGTCTGGGTCCTGGATCAATGAATCTCACTCATTATTAGCTCATCAGTAGCCTCTGCCTTGTGATCTTTCTCGCCTGACACTTGTGCGGCGCGGCTCTGTGGCTTCGGAGAGCTGTTCAAATGTACTGAGTCCGGAAAGCAAATTTTTTTGTAGAGGGGAAAAAAATTATTTCGTTCTTTTACCAGTTGTACCCCTGCTTTGTGCATCTGTTTTGGTCTGCTTTTTTTTCCAAACATTTAGAGAAAGTATTTCTTGAGCACATGCAACCGATACCACAGATGAATAAACTGGTTGGCAGGTGCTCTGGTGTGGTTTGCGTCTTCTTTCCTATCAAACATCTGTCGTCTTTTATCTCCACTCCCTTTTTTGCGTTTGTTACTCTAATCTTCGGCACTTATATGACCTTATTGTATTGCAAGTGCCGTAAAACACTTATGAAAACAAACAACGAATAAACTGCAATGAAAAAAATAATCAAAATGTTAGGCGTAGTACATCTGAACAGTTGAACAATGATCGAAGTCTCAGTCCGTGCCTGCTCAGTTTCCTGTTGTTGTCTGTGTATGTCTACATCATATCTATGACTACCATGTATGCACTACTAACTGAAACCTGAATGTGCTTCAGTTTCTCTATTTTTGTTATAAATGACTGACTGATTGTCCTTTATCCTCATGAGCAAGATGAAGTCTAGCACGCACATAGTGGAATGGTTGGGGCGTGGAAATCTTGTCTTTTTATGTAAGAATTTCGCCTTCTACATGTTTTAAATGAGAAGAATGAATACAAGTAAGAAAACATGTGGGACCTGTAAATCTGTTGGCCTTGTGCATGTTTCGCTATGTACGTGCTAGACTGTACATGTTTGTTTTGAAATCTGCTGTCAAATTTATGTGTTGTTGCATCCTGTTGACTTACATGCAGCACAATACCTACCAGCATTGGGTTTTCTTTTTTCTTGATGAGCATATTGTCCTCACCATACCATTCTACTAACTAAGCTTATTGCTTTGTTTCATAAATGGAAGAAAAAAAAAAAAGAAAGACATTTCCGGAAATCCTTCTTTATTTCGACTGCTCAGTGTAAGACTCTGTCGTACGTTACACTTTTCAAAATGGCGTCTATGGCGGAGTTGTCCACTAAGCAGTCAGTTTTTTTTTCTTTCTAAAGTCGTGTTGTTTGTTTTTTGTCTCCCCCACTCACATCTGCCTTCTTTATTTCCTTTCACTACACATTATGCTTCCACCAGTCTCTGTTTTAAATGCTCATCTTTTCTTTTGTTTTCGTCTTACTGTCGCTAGAGGCTCCAATGTTTAGAGTTGTCTCCTCACTCACACCTCTATATGTAATGGCTCAAAACTCTGAGAGAATGTGTGGTCTCATGGAAGAGATAGTGTATTTCTTTGTGTTCTTTCTTTCATTTTTTTTAGTGAAAAAACTCATTCCTTTGTCGTTGAGGAAGTTGGTCGAAGAGGATGTGTGACGTGTCTTTATATGTTTGGGATTAGTAGACTTAGTGAGTGTATCACATTGTGTATAATGCCACATAAGAGTGCCATTGTCACTGTATGTTAGTGCATTTGTGTGTATGTGTGTGTGTGTGTGTGTGCTCGTACGTGAGGGTTAAAAAGAGAGGCTGTCCGTCCCTTCATGGTTGTCAGACTGCTAAATTTTCCTCAAGTTTCACTCCTTGAATTTAAATCCATATTTCTATCAAGGGATTAAAAAAACAATTTTTGCACCTACTGGAGAGGTGGGAAATTGCTTAGTGGTTAAACATCCCACTTTAGATGCTTTCTTCGTACCCAGTGTTCAGCAAATGCATTCACTTGCGTCTGGTATAGCGGTTTGGTTCTTCACCAGTGCATGTGGAAGACACGAGTTTGATTCAAAGTGATTAAGTTTTTTTATCTAGTGTCTCTCTCAGTCTGCTGAGATGCTGTCTCCCTTTCAGCCCAGGTTGGCTCTCACAAGCAGGGTCAAAGCAGCCTGCCTCTTGTACGATCTGAATTTAGCAGTGCTGGGTTTAACAACGGTGACCAAAATTTTTCTTCTATGACATTTGAAAATTCATTAAGGCAGGCCTTTTGCTCCTAGTCCCCAGGCTCTGGCTGTGAGGGAAAGGTTAGTCTGGGTTCTCACAGGGAAACCTCTCAGCTTAGTTTTTCTCTTGTCCCATGATATGTGGGTATAAGGTCGGGTCGAACCATTTTGAGACCCTAATAGAAAAATCACTCTTAATTCTGTGTGGTGCTGATATCAGGGTTGATACTTTTTGAGATTTTTCTGACGGAGAATTGGACGAGCTTGTAATTAAGGGAATAATTGGAATAAAGGGGGGGGGGGGTGTCATTTGCTATTGAATTGATATTTTTTAGAGCGATTTGAACTTCTTTTAAAAAAAAACTGAAATAGACCTCAGTCTGATTGGTTTCTAGTTGTCTGTTCTCAGAGTGTTGAAAATGTACAAGTTTTTGTTGGATGTGAGCTTTGTGTCTCTCACCATAGAACAAACGGTTTTGTCGCCCATCACCTGTGTGTCTTCAACTCTTGTATTAGTGAAAAGTTTCAAATGGTTGCTAATAATTTTTCTGCGGTTTGTGAATGCAATATGAATACTAATATTTTTCTTTTCAAGTTGAAGGGAAATGAGGTACGAATCCTATGGTGTTGTTCCTGTATTCACAATGCGGGGTATTAGAGGCCTGTGCCAATTCCCTGTACTTCCTTCCAAACAATCTTTTTTTTCTTTTCTGCACTACACGATTGTATTAATGTCGTTAAAGTTTGCTTAGGGGCAGAGACAAATAATTCGTGCATGAAGCATTGGCACGTTGGTAGTTCCTTCCACGTTTGGCTTTGACATAGGTCTTGTGTCTTTGCAAGAAGGAGTCGCAGGGCTAGCTGTTCAAATGTTGTAAGCCCAAAAAACAAAATTTTTCAGGTGAGAAGAAAAAATGGTTTCATTCTTTTTAACAATTAAACTAAATTTATGTATCTTTTCTTCTCACTTTCAATTTTTTAAATTTGAATTTTATTTTTTATTTCTTGAGCACATGCAGCTGATCTCTCAGATTAAGGAACTGCAATTTTTTAAAAATTCAACACTTTGGGCTTAGCACTTGTGAACAGCTGTCCGACGAAATACTTGTAGCTCTCAGCTCAGAATCTTCAGGTGAGGGTGCCTGTACCAGTATCTTTTATTGGTCCCACACTGGTTTGAATGGGGGGAGGGGGTGTTGTACTGTTGACAAAGTGGCTGGTTGTACAAGAAAACTAAACCACTGTTGGAATGAAAGTTGAAGGAAAAATATGAAGGGACAGAAGTGTTAATACCTTTTTCTGGTTCACTCTTCATGTGCCCTGTATTTTGCTCCTTTTTGGTGTATTGTGACCAAAATATATTTATGTGTAAAGCAAAGAAATTTCCTCCAAAGTCCTAAATGTTTTGGTTGTTGTTGAAATTTCTATTGCAGAGTTACGTCATTGTGGCTTTGGTGACTTTAGTGTCACTGGACGTACGCTGTCCTTGTTGAATAAATGTCCAAAACTTACTTTTGGAGACAAGAAGAATGCATTTATTAGTTGAACATAGTTTAAGGTAACATGATATAATACGTAAAATTGCTGGTATGGTAAGTCTTGCTATGAACTTTCATTTAAAGTATGTTTGACAAAATTTGCTTGTATATATTCATTTGGTATTTGAAATGTCTCGTTACAATTGATGAAATGAAAGTGCAGAGGTGGCTCTTCTCCTGGATGTTTCCAGATTTCCTTTTTACTCCCAAGTCCTTGGTGCATGTTTTGCATAATTCAGGTCCTTGTACATGGTGCTCTGCTCACTTAATTAACGTGAAAGCACAGGATTTTGTTGGGAGAGTTCAGTCCTCACCTGACCGGACTAGCGGTGGTTCTGATCGGACGGACGAGAGAGCAGCTCATCTCAGCACCTCCTTGCCACACTTGTAGATCTAAATGTCTTTCCTCTAGGGTTCTACTACTTTTACGACGTCTTTAAGCCTTTCATTTGTGAGGCATGCTGACAAAATGAGTTACCAGTATTTCTTTGATTTTAGCTCATAGATGCATCAAATTGACAGTACGTTGGGTTTGTACAATTTCTTAAGTATAGTACGAAATGATTAAAAAAAACATGTTAAAGTGGATGAAAATGTCGTCAGTTAATTAAAATTCTTACAAATTTGTCCCCTCTGTCGATTTTCAGGGGATGAAAATTGATGAATAATGAGAAGTAACTTCATTTTGTCAGCATGCCTCACATTTGTTGCGACGTTGTTTTTTTCCCCCTTCCTCTTTATGGAGCCTCTATCGTTGGTTCACATGGTGTTTTTTCGCACCTCATCACAGAGCAGAAGTTGTGTGTGTTGTTGTTTTTTGAAGTGAGGCTGATCACGAGATATGTTTGCTTTGTGACCACTGAACTGTGTGACTGTAGAGACGCTGTTGTTTGTGGCAGTTTGGCTTGTTTCTTTACAGAGTTGTATTTTGTAATGCCACTTTTTGTGACTGAAAGCTACAAAAATATATTTGCATCAACACCTTGAACAAGTGTTCTGCTGTTGTCTTTGTTGTAGTTTGGATGTGGGGATGTTCCTGGTTCACGACGAATTGGTGGGTGGTTGGCGGGTGCTCTAGTGTGTTTTGCTTTTGCTTACCAATCAAACATCTATCGTCCTTGTCTCTCTTACTTCTTTCTTGCGTTTGTTACTCATTTGTAACACCTCTAATGTTCTGCACTTAAATGACCTAATGTGTTGCAAGTGCCTTAATATGCTTACTAAAACGAAAACTTTCCATCTATTAATTCTGTCTGTGTTGGCATATGACTTATTCTTTTGATGCACTTCTGTTTACTCAAACTCGAGTTTAGTAGAATCAGTCACCTGGGGTAAAACTGTGATGGTTTCAGAGGCTGAAGTTGAAGTTCAAACCTGGATTGACCGGCGTCTGTGGTGTAGCGATAAGGCACTTTATTGTCACACACAGACGACCGAAGTCTGAGTGGGTGGTTGGCGGGTGCTCTGGTGTGGTTTGCTCCTTCTTTTCTATCAAACATCTATCGTCCTTATCTCCCCCTTCTTCTTTTTTATGTTTGTTACTCTCTTGTAACACCTCTAATCTTCTGGCGCTCATATGACCTTATGCAGTTGCGAGCGCCGTAAAATCTCTACTAAAACTAAATTCCTGACTGGGGAGGAAATATTTATCGAATATCTCAGTCTTTCTGCTGGGATGTTGTATGCCTCTTAGCCTGGGTTAGCCCTGACAGGCAGGGTCAGAAGCCCGCCTCCTATATGATGAAATTATGTTGATGGGGGTGTTAAAAAAGAACCCTACATGTAAAAAAATACCCTGAGTGGAGCAAACATTTTGCTAATTTTGCTCATTCTTGGAAGATTTCCTCTCATTTTGGTGCTGCCTCGAAGCTCAAAGCCTGTAGACTGACTCCTGCTGCTGTTTGTTCCTCCAACTGGCTTGGATAGAATCTCACATTATCTTGAAACTCTTATAATGGCCCATTAAATGGGCGTCTAAAGTGTAGAGGTTAGGTGCCTCTCTGTCGCAGGCAGGAGACCCGAGCGCATTTCCTGAGAGAGGACAAATTTTTATCGAGTAACTTGGTCTTTCTGCTAGGATATTGTGTCCCTCTCAGTCGAGGTTGGCCCTGACAGGCCTGATCCAAAGCCCGCCTCCTCAATGATCTAAATTGTAGTGTCAAAGGGGATGTTAAAAAGTTTTGAAATTCATCAGGTATGATGAGTCTATGAGTGGAAAAATGGAGAGGAGAGAAGAGACTGAAAAAGCGTTACACGATATTGTCAACTTTTGTGTGTCAAATTCTCAAAGCAAGTCAAAACAAAAAATAAAAATTAGAACAATAATTGAGGAATGATTAAAGAAAAGTGAAAGATATATTTCTATTATCTATTCTTTATTTTGAATCTTTCTTTTTGATGTGCTAGATAGTCATACAAAAATGGGTATGCTAGATCCAGTTGAACATCTTCCTGCTAAAATAAAAATCACAGACAAGTTTGATATAAATTACATTTCCCAATATACCAGGCATCACAGTCATTATTTTTAATTTATTACTATAGAAAATAGATCAAAATCATCACAAAATGTACCCAGCTGTTTCTTTCTAACACTCATAACTACAAAAACAAAATTCTTAAATAAAAAACAAAAACAGACACAAAAAAACCCCCAATATCTAAATTTTTAGAAAGGAATATATTGAAAAAAACAAAACAAGATTCTGTAAGTTACCTCTTTCCTTCATTCACAAATACAAAGTCAAATCAATATAACAAAACAAAAGATACAATAAAACACTAAACAAAAAGAAAAAATTGTTTTGTAAAGACAAAAAAAAATCTGCTGTGGTGTGTGTTGTTCACAGCGTGTTCTGCGTTGTTCACAGCGTGTCCTGTGTTGTTCACAGCGTGTCCAGCAGACTGTCCAGGCGTGGCAGCGAGACGACCAGTCCCTTACGCTGCCGGACTGCGGCCACCACATCCCCCGCCTTGGTGCCAGGGGTCAGTGGGTCGCCGGGCATCACCTGCCAGTGGTCAAAGATGCACTGAGGGAAAGCCTGGCCACTCGTCTGGGACTTGAGCTCCTCCGAAAATCCTATAGCAAGCAAAAAAACCAAACATTGACATTGAGTCCATCAGTGAAAATTCTACATCGAAGAAAAAACCTACAAAACACTGAGTTTGTCTGTGAAAATCCTACATCGAAGACAAAACAGAAAGTTAAGTTGTCTGAAAATCCTACATCGAGAAAAATAAAACGACATTGAGTCCGTCAGAAAATCCTACATTGAAGTTAAAGAAAAAATACAAACATTGAATCTGTGAAAATTATAGCCTACATCGAAGAAAAGACCCAGCAAAACATTGAGTTCGTCAGTGAAAATCCTACATCGAAGAAAAAACAAAACATGGGAGTCTATTTGAAAATTTTACTTTGAAGAAAAAACAAAAATATTATGTAGTCTGAAAATCCTACAGCGAGGAAAAAAAACAAAACATTGAATCATCTGAAAATTTTTACAGTGAAGAAAAAAAAAATGAAGTCATCTGTGAAAATCCTACATTGAAGAAAAAAAACAAAAAAACATTGAGTCCATCTGAAAATATTACAGTGAAGAAATAAGCTCTCAGAAAATCCTAGAACGAAAAAAGCCCTAAAAAAATTAACTAAACAGTCGTCCGTGAAAGTCCTACAAAGAAGAAAAAAAATTTTTTTTTTCATGATTGTGGAATGTTTCTGAAACTTAACATAACCCCTTTCTGCTCTTCCAAAAGTTTTATGACAAAGAAAAAAATCAAAATAAAAAAAAAACCCAACAGATTAAGTGTTTCTGAAACTTTAACCCAGTTATGCTCTTCCAAAAACCCTACAACATAGTAAAAAACAAAAAGCATTTAGTCATTAAGTGAAAAAGTTGAATTGCGGCTGTTCACCTTGAAAGAGCTGTCACTGTCAAATGCATTTAGTCTTACGGGGAACATAAAAATACCTACCGGTACATTTCTTTTTTTAATGACCTCATTTGTATTGAAAGTGCTGTAAAACTCTTACTAAAACTGTAAATTATCATGAGTGAACTGAAGAAAGAGTTCCACTTCCAAGCAGCTGAGCAGACACAATGCTATCTACAACTACAACTCTTCACCCAAGAAAGGTCGGCGTGCGATCTTACCGAAGCAAATTGCAGAAGACACAGCTTATAACGAATATAAAAAAGCGACAGGCAAATTTCTT
Organism: Aplysia californica; assembly: GCF_000002075.1. Lineage (NCBI taxonomy): Eukaryota > Metazoa > Mollusca > Gastropoda > Aplysiida > Aplysiidae > Aplysia > Aplysia californica. Next base: position 353,777 of record NW_004797935.1, on the reverse strand, counting down.
CTGACACAAAATGCGGAAAGAAGCATTGGAGAATATTGTAACAACAGGCAAGTTTGATGGACAGAGAGGCAGAGGCAGACAGAGGGAAAAGATACTGGACAAGATGGCAACCTGGCTAGGAGAAGCAAGAACAACAGACACCATTGCCACAACACAAGACAGAGTGATGTGGAGGTCCATGATCGCCCATGACAGTCGGCAAGGCACCGGATGATGATGATGATCTTACCGAAAGCCTCGTGCACAGGTAGGTGAGCCTTGATGGTGCAGAGAGGAGCCCCAGCGTGGTGTATCTGCTCCACCATGACGCCGCGTCGTCGAGACAACACGCTCATCACATTGCCCATCACTGACACCGGACACTGGAGGAGGGGGGGAATTGCAAGTAAAATTATAACTAAATTAAACTAAATTAACCCTATCCGTACGTCGTGTTTTACTATTGTAACCATACGACATGGGGAACTCTGTGCCACCACTTTCCAACGAGGAAATTTACTTGTTAATCTGATCCGTACACTTTGCATAACAGTCTGTCAAAATGATTTTTTGAGAAATACTGAAAGTTTCAAAGAGATCTTCGTACTAAAACTAAAAGTATTTTAAAATGTGAAGAATACAACCCTGGGGTACAAAATAACTCTAGGGCGTATGGATAGGGTTAAATTACATTCTATTGTTCTATTGTTCCCCGTGTGGGACTGGGGTTATATGGTAAACATACATAGTGTATACATAAATACTATAATTAAACATCCAAATATATATATACGTGCATACAAATAATACTAAATACACAATATTACACCCGCGCAGACAATTCTTACAAATATGCCATTGCTGATCCCCACCAAGCAGCGCCCTGATTTGTTTGTTTGTTCTTTTTTCTTGCTCAAGGACACACCTCAGTGACCACACAATAACACCCAGTGTCACCATAACTGCTTGACATTAAATTGACTAAGTCCAAGTCTGACCTCTCTACTCACTTGGCCACTTGAGCCTCCAAAAGGCATAAGTAGGCCTACATGATTGGCGATAGCAATAATAATGATGATAATAATTGTATTGATATAGCGCATACAGTATATCCACTCTGTACAACATGCTTTATGAGCTTTTTTATTACCCCCGGCAGACCCAAGAACTTACAACACTCCAAAACATTACTGACTTCCCGAGAAGTATACAGTGCTAGCAGTTGTTTAAACGCTCACACTCAAACACTTGTAAACTGACAAGATCTTTTGCTGTCTACAGCCCGGTACTCATTCTGATTTGGGTTAAGGGAAAAAAGTAATTGTATAGTGCCTTTTCCAAGGACCATCTCGAGTAAAAGAAAAAGTTTTTTGCTTCTCCTGAAAGTCTCTTATTTTCACACACTGCAATGTTGAATAAGGGCCATGATACTTCAACAGCTACAACAACAAAAGAACAACAACAAACTCATCGCCAACAACAACAACAAACTCATCAGCAACAACAAAGTACCTGTGTCTCCGCCAAGTAAACCGGCTCCAGTAAGGCTGGGGATGCAGTCATCACGGAGGCCAGAAGCGCCCGCCGAGATGTGGGGATGATCTGACCACCCCCGCGGTGGGCTGGGTCTGGGTGGATCATCGCATCTCTCAGGCGGAACTTGACCCCTCGCATCGTTTCCCCACACAGAACACCCTGGAATGACAAGAAATAGACAATGTCATGGCAATGTTTTTGTCACCAAAAAAACTCCAATGTTCTTATATTAGCAAGAAAGAGTGTATGCAATATTTTGTTTGAATGATTTACTCTTGTTATTTTTTTTGTGAATATACAACTGTATATTATTATGTGAGTATGCATGCTTTCATGAATATTATTATGTAAAGCGCATTGAACAATGATTGTTGTAACGTGGATTTATGTGATATAAATGTCATATTATTATCATCATAAGCGAACAATGTAATATTACGGGATTAGGGAAAAGGGGGGGTAAGAGCCTTAAATGTAAGAAAAGATTAAGAAGGGGGGGAAGGGGGCAAATAGTCCCTTCAAAAAGGTTTAAGATTATATTTGAACCGCCCCTTAAGTAAGTCTCACCTCCTCGGTGGCCCACTGGAACCCCGCGCACATGGCGTCCCTGATGACCGTGGTGTCCACTCCCTGGGTCGCGTCGACCAGCATATTGGGGCCGCTGTTGTTGGGGCCAAAACACCAAATCTTCCGCGACTCTTTGGGGTCAAAGTCGTAGACATCCACCAGGTGGGAGGATCGCTCCTTCATGTCAAGGCTCAGCTCACCCTGTTGTTAATAGAGACAATCCAATCACAAATATATAAAGATATATATATGGTCGCTTTTAAGCACAAGGGGGCTATTCCGAGAAATGCTGTTTTGAGAAAGTTGAAGGTAACGTTTTTGCCCCTTGTTCAGCTTCTTTAAAAGACAAAGAGAAATTTTCTCTATAACCAAGCAAATATATACACCAACGAAACCAAACTCTCCCATAGGTAGGGCAATACCCACTTTTGGCGTTGGTCAAGATTTCTGGTAACCCCTGAAATCTGGGTTAGCCCTCTTGTCCTTAAAAGCGACTATAATATATATATATATATATATATATATATATATATATATATATATATATATATATAGGCCTACATATATAGAGAGAGAGTGAGAGAGAGATAAAAAGATAGAAAGAGAGACAGACAGAAAGAAGAAAGAGAGAGAGACACAGAGAGAGACAGACAGACAGACAGACAGACAAAGACAGAAAGAGAGAGAGAGAGGACCGAGAGAGATAGAGAGAGAGAGAGAGTAAATCCATTGTATAATATACTCCTTTAGGACCCCAGAATGTGAGCATGTCGTTAGGTGTAGCATATACATTGTCATAGCCCCAATAAGTAAACCTACAGTGGTGTCCTGTCTGCCTTAAAGTTACAGCAACCCTCTGGAGAAGTAAGCCTTTGTTGCTGTTAGGCGGAGGTTGCTGCTAACTGGATTTTCAAATGGGGTGGGAGATTGGTAATCTGTAGCAACCCACATCCCTCACACACACACACACTCACTCTTTCTTATGAAAATGTGACATCTTCTTAAGCTCATTCATTGTTATGAGCTGTTTTCAGTGTGTAAAAAAAATGAAGATACGACAAGAAAGCACTGGGGTCGCGATAAGCATCGCCAGTGAGCCAGTGCGCCATCACTGGGCGGTCAAGTTACTGAACTAAAATAAAAAGTACTGACCCACTAAACTAAACTAAGAAGTACTCACATTTTCAATCTCTTCGCTGAGTCCGTCTGGCAGCGGCTCGGCTGTCATGAACACTCTGTTCAGCTTGTTGCTTGACTTGGCCAGACAGACGCGGTCAGACTCCTGAATCACCGTCTCACAAAACTTCACCACGGGCTCCGACCTCTGTCGACAAATAGAACACCGGTGATATGTGAGGCAGCCAGGTGAAATCAGGCTAGGCGTTCGTCAAAATGACCAAATCAAAGAAACAGGCATTTTCCTGGACGTTGGGTACTTTCTTCCCAATTTTCTTTTTTCAGATCAGCATCTTTTATCACCTATTAAAAACATATTTTAGGGTGGATTTTATAAAAAATTGTAGATAAAGTCACAAAAAATGTAAATTTACAGTTTTCAAGGACTCTTAAGCTATGGAGGTCAACAAACTTTGGAGGCCATTTTTTCGCTAATGTTACTTCTGAATGACTGAATCAAGATTTGGAATATTTTTGTCTGGTATCCCCGTGTTATACTGTATTACCAAAAATATGTATAGCATTAGCAAAACTCAAGCAAAACATCACACAGTTGGCTTTGCAAATTCATCCAGCAAGACTTTACAAAAAGTAAAAAATCGCGAGAAGGGTTACTGCAAAGTAGTCCCAGCGTCCATACCTTGATGGGCACACCGGCGTACTCCTCCTCCAGGTCCTTCAGGCAAATGTCCAGGTGCAGCTCTCCGGCCCCCGCCACAATGTGCTGACCCTCCTCGCTGGTGCACTAAACACAAACACACACGTACAGAGAGGAAAAACATATATTTTCATCAAAAAGGTGAAATTTTAATGAAGTTTTAGTTTTACAGCACTTGCAACACAATACGGTCATAGAACTGCCAAAGGTTAGAGGGGTTACAAGAGAGTAACAAACACAAAAAATAAGGTGGGGAGATAAAGATAATAGATGTTCGATGGGAAAGAAGAAGCAAACCACACAAGAGCACTCGCCAACCACCCTCTAGGTGAAATACACTTTGAGTAAAGAAAGGCACATCGACACAATTACTGTCATAGAGTGCAGGGAAAAAGCAAGACAGATACCCAGAAACAACAAAGGGAAAGAAAAGAATTAATACGACAAGTGGTGCCCTCCGACCACCCACAAAAAAGTGAAATAATCATAACGAATCAAAATGTGACCCAAAGAAAGGAAGGAAGTTTATGAACTGATACAACATAATATATATTTTGGACGGAACAGAAAAAAGAAAAATAAATCCTAAACAACAAAGACCAAAATTTTTGTGTTTCAAATAATCATGCAAACAAAGGTACGACATCTACTGAAAACCTGTTTTCATTTGTGTTTAAAACACAATATAAAAATAATAGATAGTGAAAATTATAAGTGTCTACTTTGAATAGTTATCAGACAATAAAATTGTTAAAAACACCATTGTCGACATGCAGGCAGTCGGGGTTACATTGGGATTACAGCCCCTGACAGTCAGTGAGTGTAACAGTATTATATTTTGGACCATAATATTTTGGTGCAACCATGTTGTGTGCCCTACAAGGGAAACTATTCTACTGTTCATGCTTGAGGAGAGCTCTTCAATAAAGGAAACTGCACTGGGCGTGTGGCGGCTAATGAACATGGTGTGTTGGTTGTTCTGTGTCCTGTATTATTTTTTATGGTATCTATGGTCTATCCGGTTTGATATCGACCATCCACACCTTTACAGTGAGTCAGACACGTGTCTGGTGTGAGTACCGACCTGTACGAGGGGTTCGGCCTTGTTGAGTCGCCTCAGACCCTCTACCAGCTTGGGCAAGTCCTGGGGATGGACGACGTCCACTGCCACACGCATCACGGGACTCACCGAGAACCGCATCACCTGGTGGCAGAAGCAAAAACTGTAAATGTGGCCTCTGCGGTTTAATGATACTAATAATAATTGCATTTATATAGCGTATTTCCTCGCTCTACAGCATGCTCATTACACTTTACAACAATGGTTTAGTGGCAAGCAGGGTCGAAGCGTGCCTCCTAATCCTATATGATCTACATTGAGTTGAAGGGGTGTAAAACACATACATTTAGAAAAAAAAAAAAAAATCAGGTTTGCAATAGCTATTACTCCCATTTATGTAAAGCCCTTGATTACAAAAAAAAAAACTTCCATCACGTTCTGCACTATAGTGCTGAGAGGGTACAATTTATTAAGTTTAAGGGTATAGATTCTGATTCATTTGCTAAATTTCCTCAGTGTCATAACTGCCTCAGGCTTTTTCAGGCTTCTAGTCACTAGTCCAGTAGAAATGCTTGTTATATACTTGTTTCATAACCTCAACATGGCTGAGTTTCGTTTAGTATACTAAAAATCCAATTATTGAGATATGATCACTATTGCTCAAGTCAAAAGGCTGACTTACACAGCACACGGTTCTTTTTAAAGTTTTCTCAAAACAAAACAGCAACAACAACAATAACAAAATAACTACAGCAAGTGTGTTATGACCGAGACAATTGCAAAGTTGAGCTCACCTTCAGGTTGTGTGCTTCCTCAAAAGTCGTGATGGTTCCCGTCTTCTGCAGGTACCTGTCCACACCAACCAGCCCAATGATGTTGCCACATGGGGCGTTATCAACAGACTGTACCTGGCCACCCATCATGAGAACCGTTCTGTGGGGGAAAATCAGCATGCCAATGACAACTAGTAGGTACACAATATGACCTCAAACTTTTATATGGAAATGAAAACATTAGAAAAATTGTATTATCAAACATCTATTCTTCCCCTCACATTGCACAGATACTTTTTAGAATAATCTGCAATGTACCTGGCTCCACAGGTTCATATTCATAATGTTGTTATCGATTCATATTCATAGAAGAATGGACAGAATTTAGCTCACAGTTTTGAAAAATGCTTTTTAATATTATCAAGATTTCATACACCTCTTTCCTTTCTTTTAAATAGCCTTCAGTGTGTGTTTGTGATAGGGGTAGGGTGCAAGAGCTGAGCAACAAACAGAATACTTCTCTATACTGGACACACTCACAACAAAAAAATTGTAATCCTGAAATCATTGCCACGACAAAATATGAATCTTTCATGGCTCTTTTCCCTTCCACAACCACCATGAATCAGCACCTCTAACAAAATATACACAAAATGAGCATATCTGACTCAAAATTAATTGTCAAGATATGAGGAAAAATACCAAATAATAAATCATTATTAATGAAAAAAACAAAAAACACACAAAAAAACAACTACTTTTAGTCTTACTTTAGACAAAACAGTTCACTGAAGTACCTGTTTCATGAATGTAATGCACATAGAGCATTTTTAAAATAGAAAATGGAAATGTGCAGCATAAATGCTATTTGTTACTATTATTATTATTATTATTATTATTATTACCTGGGTACATTCTTGACATACAGGTCTCGCTTTTTCACTGCATTTGGAACATAATCAGGGCCCATAATCCTCACTTTTTGTCCCGGAGAAACGGTGCCAGAGAACACACGGCCAACGGCGTAGAACCGACCCTTCTCCGCGGCCGGGATCATCTTTGCTACGTACATCATGAGAGGTCCATTGGGGTCACACTCCTTCATTGCTGGTGACATAAAACATTTCCTTTTACTGGTCCATCCACATGTTGTTTATATAGGGAAGGGGGTGGGGGTTGCAGGAGGATAAGTCTTTCAATTTCAATTTTGATGATCCTTGAATCAGGGGTTGAGTCCAAATTTCAACGATCATCGAAAATCCATGGTGTGTTTTGCTCACTGTTTTTCTATCAACTGTTTCAAATCAACAAGAGTTTCAAGCTGTCCTTTCATTTTAGCCTGAATTTCAAAGCAACGGTTTTGTCTCGAGTGAGTTTGACTTAAAAAAAAAGGATAGACTCACTTTTTCTTTCATAACAGGCTTGGAACTCTGGGATACACTAGAATCAAAGGGGGGGG